>NW_019104203.1:0-116807 GCF_001856785.1 Myzus persicae
TTAGCAATAGATTTTCAGGATTAAGGTAGGCAACTTTGTATACAAATTGACGATTAGCAATAGATTTTGGGAACCCTTGAATTCTCTTATCAAATATTGCCAGCGGACGTCCGTACCATAGAATACTATAGTATTCTATGTCCGTACATATTCTGACGTCTGCATGTGAACCAACCGCGAATTAAAATAACGGCGTAATTTATCAAACATTAAAATTATTATATAAAGCTGGTAATATGCAGTCCGCTATCTAGTTGTTTTTTATACGTCGATGTGCTGGTTATATCACAGACATATAATAGTTTGTATTTTGTTTTTTTTATATATTCGTGGTGTACACAGTCTGTTATTATTATTATCATTATATGATAAGTAGTAATATTCTGTTATCACTTCTACGTGATTGCGGTGCCCAATGACGTTACAGAACGCGGATCGTATGATTCGGGAAGGTGATCTGAGTTGCTTTATTGTTGGCACCTCCGTTCCGATGTTTTTAAACGATGCTTATCAATAACGGTGTTCGGCGCTCGTCAAATACTCAAATAACAAATAAAATTAACTGGCAAAGTGGCAACGAACAAGTACGGAGTCGACTCAAGACCGAAAATAAAATATAAAAATACGTTTCGGTAATTTATGACAAACCCGATTCCCGTCTTATTCTTGGCTTATTTTACCATACAAAAAGTATCAAAAATGTTGTTCCTAGTTGGATTTTTCACTAAATATCCCGGTCATCTCATGATGGCACCTATAATTCCCGTCTAGGTAGTACATCGAAGTTCAACCTATACAATTGTGTTAACCACATCATAGTTGAAGATACGGTTGAATTTTAATATATTTTTGTACTTTGGTGTGTCCAGATCTCTGAGGAGAGATCCCATGGATTCGAGTAATGCTGCAAACGTTTCAGATGACGAAGAATCGTTTTATGGCGTTTTTGTGGATACTGACATTGACGACAGCAGTAAGTTTTGTCTAATTTTTTTTTTAAATTTAAATTAATACCCTCGTTAATACCATTATTTTAAACCATAGGCACTCCTAGAGTGTTCACTAATTTTCAAGAAACACTTTCTGCAGTCAAATCCAACAAAACCGCCAGATTCAAGCTGTTTAGATCAGCAACTGAAGCTGAAAGATTTAGCGTCTTTGGGCAAGAAATACCTATAAAACAGATAGAAAAAAGTACACCTAATGCATCTACTAGTTTTACTTTTAAGTCTTTAAAATCTGAAGATCTGGTTGCATTTCGTCGTCTAATTGAAAGCGGAGAACTAGATAAAGTGAAACTGGCTGTGAATTCAAATCCGAGGTTTCTTGTTAGCAGTGGTGATACACCATCAATAATTCAAGTAAAATATTTTAAAGCTAGATATTATATTGAGGGTCTATTATTAATAAAACTTTCACTCCTACACTATTTATTTTGCAATCTGTTTAAAACTTAAAACTTATAACTTAGTTTTTATTTTAAATATGCTTTATATTTTATAAACTGTTAAGCTTGGATATGTTTTTAATTTATTCACCTTGCAGTTTTGTATTCAAAATAGTTATATCTAATAAATGTAGGTTTTTTTAAACTTTTAATTTATAAGCTTATTAAATTTACTAAATAAAATTTTTTTTTCTAGGAAGGATGTCGGTATAATGCTATGCATGTAGCGGCTCGATTTGACCAACCACAAATTGTTCATTTTATAATGGAGTGTGTTACTAGTTCAGACTTTATAAAAAGTTTATATGGTACGGAACAATCATATCTATCACGGAGTGAAATCATTGCAGATTTGTACTTGAACACACCTGATAAAGCTGCAAATGATACACCTCTACATATTGCTTCAAAATTTGGCCATGTGGATGTAGTAAAAGAGCTTATTTCGTATGATCAATGTATATTAACATCTCTAAATAAATATCTTCAAACTCCTAAAGATGTAAGTTTTACTAATGAATTAAATTGTTCTTCAAAACTAAAATATCATATAAAATAACATAGGTTATATGCTCAAGAAACAACAAGGAAATGTATAATGATATATTACACTTATTAGAAAATGGATATTTTGTACCAATGTTTAAATCTGATGATGATTGTGTTCAACCGACAATTGGTAAACCATTTTCACCTAAATCCTCAACAATAATTCCACCATTACAGGTGATAATTATAATATATTTTAAAAAAATTACAGTGAAAACGATTACATTTTATTTTATTATTTTCATTTAGAATGACAATCCTAAATCATTAAATCCTATACTTGAGTTAAGAGCAGTGGCTGGACCAATGAATGAATCACAAGCCCTAAATTTTTGGAAGGATTGGAAATCACCAGTGAGAAAAACACTTTTATCTCCTTCACCAAAAAAGTATTCTTCAAGCCCAAAACAAAATGAGTTTAAAAATAAAAGTATTGAAAAAGCAGGAAGGTAATTAAAAATTATTTCTTATTTTTGATTAGTTGATTATTGTTGATTAGTTATAAATGATTGTTTATTTTAACAAATTATAGAGATTTAGCTGAAAAAAAGAATGTTGGTTGGGCTGAATATTGGCCATTCCTTGATAAAATAGTAGATCTTAAATCAAATAAAGGTTTAGATTTACTTGAAAAATACTTGAAACAAAGATTTAGTATAAAAGAACAAGATTTTCCTGTTAAAGCATCGCCACGAGCTGCTTTACTAAGTCCTATGGATGAATTGTGTAAGGCGTTGGAGTCTATGCGAATTGGAGCTATTCTAAATAGACGAAGCCCTCGAGAAAATACTGTTGTGTCTTATACTTGTGTTGTAAAATCTTGTAAAGTATGTGTTGACTAAAGCAATTTTATTAATTTATTAAAGTTAATATAAATTATTATTTTTTAGGTTTTGGCAGAGCGTTTATCTAATGTAATAATATCTGAAAATAAAAATATGCTAGGCATTGAATCATTAGCTATTCGGTTATGTCATGAAGTTAGACATTTAATGGTTTTGGAAGATAGCTTTTACTCTGATAGTCGTTTTGATTCAAAGGTTAAAGGAAGAATTCATGGAAGAGTAGCTGAGCATCTTTGTCAATTGTTAATTAATAATTTGGAACTTGTCAGCAATGTTTCTTTAATAGTTACAAAACTTCAAAAGTATTATGCGTGAGTAAATTTCAGAATTTTTTTTATTATTTCACTCAAGAGAACATGTCTCCGAGTATTGTCTTTGAGGTTGTCTCTGTCTTGCAAATGTATAATATAAAAATAATTTATATACAACTGTAATATTAGAGGGAGTTGATGTATTATATAACTTAAAGTTAAGAATTTAATCAGTGTTTGGATCTTTGTTTATTACTATATTTTGATTTTTAAGAAAATATGAGCATTCTAAAATTGTAATGTTATATACAGTATTATTACTGATTATCCACAAAATAGCCACAGCAACTGCAGATTAGAACATTTCATACTAAGTGCAAATTGAAACAAAAGTATTATTTTTATATGATAATAAATGTTATTGTGTTATATTAAATAGTATTTTAAATAAATTAGACAAATGCAGAGCAGAAAATCCACTTGCAGATATTTAAAGGTGTACTATACTAAAAATTTGCTTAAAAATTTAAATATCATTTAAATAAACCAACTCGTTAATAGATAGTGTTCTTACATTTAAGTTTGATAATAGAGAGCAATTTACTTTAATATTAAAACTGATAAAAAATTGATTTTCTGAAGTTAAATTTAAGATTTTCTCCCTGTCCTGTAGTATCAGCCAAATTTGATCATTTCAAACTAATAGAGCCGCACCTAATATTTTACTGATTGTATTGAACTCCAATAATTAATATTTTAATCTCTAGCTTTATAATAGGTAAGTCTTTAAAAATAAGACTATTTTAACCTTTTTTTAACAAATTATTTTTTCTACCATTACCTAAAATAAAAATTAAAGTTCAATGCGGTCTAACTTTTTCAGATATAAAAATATTTATCAAAATCCGACAATTTTACAAGCCCTGAGAATTTTTGGTGTGAAATCATTTTTGTCGATACAGTACGCCATATCAACCCCCCTCACCAAGTAGAAGTCAGGCATTAGAGTAGTGGGAAAGTATTATAATTAAGGTGGCAACTAAAATATATAATATCATTTTTAAATCTTATAGACTGGTGAAAAATGTATTAAACTAGCACTGGCTCACTAAACCCCTTAATGGATATTATTTGACTATTTATAATTTATATTGAAAAATTGAAACTTCTAGATGCTATTGACAATAAACTTTAAAAAAAACCTTACAGTTATTCTTAGAGTTCATTATTCATTGCTTTATAATTTATAATGAATAATTTATTTTAAATGTGTACCTACAGTTGTTGTAATAGTAAATACCATTATATTTTTATTTATTTATCGAGTGTTAAATATTACTTACATAAAAAGTCATTAGACAAATCTGGTTGTTAACAATGGAGTAATGAGTAGTAGATAATAATTTGTAGTATACTTGTAGCCTGTAGGTATTCTCAACCTTCCAAAACTTCAAATTAATTATCATATTGACTAGATATATTATTTAAATTGCATTCTTATCGACTTGTTTATAAAAATATATTACAGATGTCATGCAATTGGGAGTCGTAGTGAAATCACTGGAGCTTGCTTGGTAACTCAAATACATAAGATTCTAACTGAAAAGTCTTCTATTATACATAATATGCAATCTGATGATGATGATGAACTAAGTTGTAAGCAATGGTTTTTGACAGCTGTTCCTTGTTTATGTAATATTGAAACTAAAAGGTTAAAACCAAAACAACTATTCTGTGGTAAGTATACAAAATATTTAGTTATTAATTCAGACAGATAGGACATACAGTTGTATTTATTAAACATAAATATATTGTTATATTTCTGAGTTATGTTTAAGTTTTAAGTTAAGTTTTGGATGATAAGAAGATTGTTAAATGTAACAGTGGTCTGTTTTTTTAAGAAACATATTATCATTGAGTATATACTATCTATACTCAATGATATTATGTGGTCAGATTTAGAGATTGATGCAAATGGTGCTGTGTTTTGTAAGATATGTTCTTTTCTACATTGACAAAATATGCTTAAGCTTGTTATGTATTTTTTTCCAATTGTAATGCCATTATTTCTTGCTTTTTGTATTTTTGTCTTATTTTAACAATTTTATGCTGTTATAGGAGCCTTAGATATTATTTTGCTATTACAAATTAGGAAGTTCAAAAAATAGTTTAAATAATTTATTTGAATTAATATACTCTATAACAGGGATGGGTAACTCAAAGTTACTAGAGGCCAATTTTTGGAAAATTAAAATTTATCGGGCTAGAGCATTGAAAGCAAAAAAAGGGGGGGGGGGTTATTTAAAATTTACCTTTTAATTGGTGTTAAATAGATTATAGAGTATAGATGATAAACTTTAAAATTGTATGATGTAATTTAAAAATGTAATTCGAGACAGATAAAAAATACTCGTGAGTCGCCAGTTGCTCACCCTTGCTCTATAAGAATGATCCGTATACGTATAAGTATTATGTTATTGACTTTTGTAATATTACTTGTTATTTGTATCAATTATAATAGTTTCATATTAAAGATATTTAATTTTTCCTTTAGTTACTTTTTAGCACCTTTGTCTTGTACCTAAGTTTTAATATTATATATTTTATTTTAATTAGATGATGGACCTGTTAAAAGACTAAATGAGATTGAAGAATCAAAAAATGTCACGAATGGTAATCATAAATTTCAAGAATTAAATTAAAATATTAGTTGAAGAATTGTTTTATTCTTATTGTTAACCTTTTCACTGCTACACTAATTATGCTCTGCAACCTATCTATGCTTCATAAAATAAAATTTTTATTTTTATTTTAGAAAACTAAATTGAACTTATTATTTAAGTTTACAATAATGCAAGCCAGGGGTTGTTTCTAAATTGTACAATTGATAATATTAAAATATATAAGAACTCAATTAATTGTCTGGAGCAGTGAACGGTGTAAAATTTTTGGATGTAATTGTACATCTGGAGCAGTGAAAGGGTTAAAACGTTGAAAGGACAATTCATAAGTTCAACTCATGAAAGAAGAGAATTATTATCAAATGGTACAAAATAACTAAGATTGTGTCTATTTATTTTTGCCTAACATTTTTAGGCTATGACTCAGATAATGATGTTTTTTCAAGTGCCCCTACAAGTCCATGCAGTGAATATTCTTCGTCAGATGAATCTGACGAATCAAATATGTATCATAACGCTGAGCGTGATTTTTCTTACTTATTATTTTCAAGGTAACTATTTTAATAGCATTTTAGATTTTGAACAAAGCAATTAAATTTAGTTTTACAATTAGGAATAATATTAGATTTTTTCTATTTTGTTACGGCCTTGTAGACCAAAATCAAACACCCAAACACAACTGTCTCCATCCATTTTGCTTTTGTCCTAATACATACCAATCTAGATCCTGGTGGAAGTTTGCAACATCTCCTTGACAAAGTCCTCCCAGCGCAATCATTTTTCTCTCTTGGATATCTTCACCAAAGTTTCTGATATCCTCCACAAACAACCTGCCCATTCCAGTCTTCCTTTTAATCTCATTTATTATACCTGGTCCATTATAACGTTTCTTAGATCTATTAGGTTTCTTCAATATTGTATCTCTTACCACTTTTCTATTTGTGGATCATTTGTATCTTCCATAGTATTTTCCATTCAAAAACCCTCAATCTTAATACTTAACTCCTCAGTCTTTCTTTAAGTTTAATACTGTGACTCGTACATTACTATCAATCTTATCAGAATGATATAAAGTTGCTTTGACTTACATAGGTTGTTCATTACACTTGTTTCCCATTTGGATCCTTTTTAGTAGCTCAGTTTATATTATTTCATTGCTCCTGGATATTTGAATAGTGTAACATCTTTGAAATGATAGGATCTCAACTTAAGTCTTTTCTTCCTTTCCCTGTCTTCTGATTTCCATTTATTCTGTTTTTTTCATTTATACGAAATCCTAATGGCGTGTTTCAAAAAACAAATTGGTGTAATTTGGTGGTTTTCATAATGTTGTTACACCTACCGATAAAATGTACTATTTTCCTTCAATCAATACTCACCCATCCATATTTAATGTGTTGCAACACTTGCACTTGATGTTACCAAATGTCTACTTTCTTAGCTGCTTCTATAAGTATTATGCATAAGTTTCTCACTGTATTAAATATTTATTTAATTCTCTATTACACCATATTGTCTGCATACTCTAAAAAATGTATTGATGTTCTTATATTGCTTTTATTTTATTTTAAACAATTGTTCATATAATGCATATTGTGTCTCAATTGAGAATAATCCATCTGGCAGACCGATTTACGTAAGTGCTGTGCATCTCCTACCAACTTCCCAATGTTAGCTTGATCATGTGGTTCTCATGCTCCAATCAATCGTTCATGATGCTCAAAAAGTGATTGTTCTCTTTTGAGACAAAGTATATTATATGTTATTAACTATTAAGGTTATGCTTCAATTTTTTTTTCACAATAAAAATGAAATACTTTTATTTTATAAAGAACAAAAAAAGTTAAATTTAGTATACTCTGTCCCAAAAAAAGAAGACATGTATTTATGCAATACAAAATGGAACTAGTGATTGTTTAGATTCTTTTCTTTTGGAATGAAGTATATTGTTTAAATAATAATATAATAATACAATATTATATATAAAATATTGGATAATTGTTACTAATTTTGATGGCTTTAAAATGATAAATAATCCATAAGTGGAATATTTTTTTTTCAGGGATTTACCAATAGACTATGATTATGAAATATTTGATGCCATTAATGGCATAAACGTAGACTCCGACAAATATCCATGGTTATATAGGTGGTTGTATTCAATGAATGACTACAATAAATTAAACAATCTGTGATACAAAATAAATGTTATGTATGTCTTTTATGTGATGATTTATTTATAAGTAGAAAATACTATATTTTATTAAATTTAAAATGTGTTTATAAGTTTTTATAATAAATTTAAATACCTAACTAAATGTTGTTAGTATTAAATATTGTAATCTATTTTTAATGTTTTTAATTATTTTGAGTAAGTGTTTTTTTTGTAATAATTTATTTTGATCAATTTTTTTTCAAATTCTAAAGGGTAATTTTTGATGGTGTTGACTGTTGCTCATAAAATAAATTATGCTAAATTTCTATTTTTGAGATTAAATTGTATTGTAAATGTATCATAATATAATCATATAGAATTCTGATACTACAATATAGAAATGTTTTTGGCACAAATCATTTTCATGATTCATGAAGTATCTTGATATGCTTATTGATCCTGACAATATTGATTTGTCATTAGTCACTTGGAATCGTTTTATGTATTATTTATATTATATTAAGAATATATATTTCTTGGTTCTATCAAAGAACTGAAAACAATGATCAAAGTTATTTAAATAAGTTGTTACCATGAGACCTTATTTATAATAATATAATTATTTAAAATTAAATTCAAATTCAAATATCACATTTTTTTTCTTTCTCATGGTTTTTTGGTTTTAAATTCAACTTATTGAATTTAATTGTATTTAAATGTATTTTCCCGATGATGTGACTGGTGTATTCTTATTTTTGTAATTTACCTTCCTTAACGTGATCATGTGTATTTCATTTTTTTTTTTTGTACAAACTACTCTACAATACTTTTTCATTGATATTATACCCATCTATCAGTCTAAGTAAAGATTGTAGGAATTGTAATAAATAATAATTACAGACCAACTATTTGAACATTCATTCGTTGTTGTTCCCTAATCAGTCATTAAAAATCACTGTAACTGAGCTGCTAAGCTTTTTGACGATGTTAAACGTAGACCTATTAACAATTGTTTTTCTTTATTATTGAATACCTATTAGATAATATTTTTGTAAAAAAAATAATTTTGTTGATGCTTTGTTGCATCTTTGGACTAATAAATACATTTATGATAATCTGGTTATTAATTATAAACATGAATAATAGTTTAATAATCATATATTAAAAAAAATACATAAGTACCCATACCAACTGCATTAAATGCACTTATTAAATGTATATTTAAGCTAAGACCATATTCAACAACGTTATTATAAAAAGAAATCAATGTTTTATATATATGTGCACATAATTCTTGTGTTCATGGGTAAGTTTAAATATATATTTAAGTGAAAAATATAGGTACCTATATTACACCTACCTAAGAAATATGATAACTACAAAAATCTGTGAGCTTTTAATCAACATTACACTTATTTTCTATTCGACATAAAGTACATAAAATATGCTTGATTAATAACATATTAATAGGTACCTACATACTAAAAAACAAAAAATAAAAGCTTACCTATACATCTCTTAATTATTATTTTTTTAAATAACCAATAACGAACAAAATCAATTTTGTTGAACACTGGTTTTGCTTAAATGACTGGTACCTATTCCGTTTTCCAGCAGTTTTTTTTATTTATTTTCTCCTAATGACATGGGTATTTAAAAAATAATTGTTTTCTTTCGATCCTCTCCCCATTCGCAGCTAAAAAAAGTACCGATCATCTGGATCTAGTTCTCTGCAATAAATCACTTTCTGCAATATTGAAAATTCGGGAATTTGTTTAGTCTTAGAACGTGTCGTCGTGACTCATGAAAACCATAAAATATTAATTATTATGGTACCATTTTGAGTTTTATTTTCAAAAACAAGAATTTAAAATGTGAAAAATAAGTACCACATATTCAAGTTATATAGTAAATAGTAATACATTATAGGTAAGCGGCTACTACATAATGTGATACATTCATATATTATTAGCATAGTACTACAATGCATTATTAATGCTACTGCCAATTTAATATTATACCATTCGATGCGTTTCATAATATTTTCATCCAGCCTTGACCGGAAGCAAATTCAACTGTATTCCTCCGTCCTTTATGTCCCTCTGCACCGACGCCGGCCGGGCAATAGTTTTTAAGTAGTAGGTGAGAGCGGCTTTCAGGTCCTTGTTCTCCTGTGCTGCTTTTGTTCGTCTGGCGTCGAGCTCCTGACACTGTACATCTACTCGAGCGTAACGCTTCCAGAATTTCGACATTTTATCGAATTCCTAAAATGAACACTATTATTAATAATTATTAAACATTACAATGTGTAAGGTGTTTCTATTGTCATTGATGCTGGTCGTGATTACAATTTATGACTACACGACGTGTAGGTATTGTTGTTTATACACAATTCGGTTTTTTTTATTCACATAAAAATATATAACAAGTAAATAAGAAATAAACTGTCTTCTATAAATTTGTTTTAATTTTCCAAGCCAATTTTTTCTTGATTTATGAAATTCATTAATTGCACTGATGTACCTATTCTTACATTGTTTTTTACAGTGATTTTGTAATAGGGGTTTTTTTTAAACGACACTAATATTATATATTATTTAATAAACACCTAAGAAACCAACCTAGTGTAGAACAATTTAATTTTCTTAGTATAAAAACAATTTTTTTCCAAATTTGAATTAGATATATATTTGAAGTGTGTTTTGCATTAAAAAAAAAAAACCATCCTGCAGTATAACAATTTATAATAGTATTAATAACATGCAAATATGTAGTACACTAATATACTAATGCATTAAATCGAACCGTAGGTTAATAATAATATGTACCGTGTGTATTTAATATTTTGATATAATATATATGTTACATTATGTATAGGTATACTTAAAGCCTATTAGGGACGTAGGCCGTTGGGTATTATAGTCTATATTACACTCTACATAAAATATTCATATACGTACTCCTCCGTTATTGTCTTCGTCGGGGCAGACTATGTTATTATCATCGTCATTCATTAGTTTGGCACAATTTTCCGCTGTCTTAATTATTCTCTCGCCCTTTTTTGTAATGCTTGTTAATTTCTTAACACATCATCAACAAAAACAAATAATTTAATCTTTAAATAGAACAATAGTTATATTGTACCTAGGTATGCATAAACTTAGCCATCCTTACGTCGATAACGTTTTTGTATACTCTCGTCATTGCTTCAAGTTTATTTTTATACTCGTTTCGCTTAACGGTCAGTTGATTTTGTGCCACGAAACCTCGTTTTATGAGGTCTTCACGGTCCTGTTTCAATTCGTTTTCTCGTTGTGCATACTGGGCTTCACGTTTGGCACACAGCTGTGTGAGCATTTTGATCTCTTCCTGTGTACATAATACAATACGTGTAATAACTAATGAGTAATGAGTATGAGTGCACAATATAATGCCACTGTGTCAGCTGCAGTCAGTAGGTGGGTTACTCAGGTAGGCAACCACTCAGTTCCTATTGATATTTTTATGTACCCATATATTATACGATATATACCATTATACTAGTACCTAGGTACCACTATATTGTATTATGGTCGACGAATCTATTTAATTAACTTCTACACCAATTTTTCGATTTCCTAGTCAACTTTTGTGATTTTGTAAGGTTTTTATTTAGTTTAAGCTATTAGTTTGAAGTAGCCTAGTACCTAGATACTTATTTTAACTATTATTTTCATTACCTACTGTTTTATTTTAAATGGAAATCTTGAAAAAACGTATTTTTATATGTCGAGCAATACCTATTTATATTTTTCAAAATAATTTGAATGTAGGTATCCACGAATATCCCAAAATTGAACAAATAATTTTTAATTAAATACATTTAGGTTAATATATGAAGGTCAAGAGTACTGCATTTCAGAATATAAAGCTATGGGCTTGTATGAAAAAAGTGAAGTATCAAAAATATGTTCTAAGATAAAAAACTTTAAAATTAGATTTTTGGCAGAAATTTAGTGTTATACCTAAGCAAAAGTGAATACGAAATTGCCTTTATTATATAGGTACAATTTAATTTTTAAAAAAGAATTGGGATTTTTACGTTAAATGGATTACTTTGTGATTGCATACCTACGTTTTAAGCTTAAGTGTAATCTATATTATACTGTTATAATGTTATTTGTTAAGTTAAAACATGAATATTGTATTGATATAAAGATAAATGGATTATATTTAGCAAGCTACAACACTGCATTGCTTGTTGACAGTAATTTAAGTATCCATTGTGTTTGTGTTTGAATTTTATTTATTACGGTAAATATTATATAAGTGTACAAAGGGTGAAAGGGCATACAGAATATTCATGAATTCGTTTGTTGTTCTCTTCGATAGACGCGGTATTGGCTTCATCTCGCATTTTTAAATAATTGTAATGATTCTTTTTCGACTCAGTTTCATTGCTGTAGTCGTCTAGTACTTTCTGAAATTTCTTCATGGTCGTTTGTATCTCTGCGAAACGTATTTTTGTGAACCTGTCTTTCTCGAAAAGCATCTATATTCAAACAACAGACATCGACAAGTCACAATAATAATGTTACAACTTTTAATGCATTTTTATTTCTTATTTCTAAGTAATACATTAAAAAATATTTTTAAAATTTAAAATTATGAAAAATGATACGTTGGTGCAGTCGATTTTTCTGAAAGTGCAAATGTGCAGTGGGACCTACACAATATGAAATATAATCAGAATTTAAACGAAACATATAGACATAGGTACTATATTATAGATACCGACCTCGTTGTTTAACACGGCAATTGAGTCTTCGAAATTTATGTGGGTTTGTTGTGTGTCGTCGTCATTGCGTGCCTCGAAAATAATGGACATAAGGTCCAAGCGCTCATCGTCTCTGCTGAATATATCTCTCATCCACCTAAAGTTATGTTTCAACTCGTCTAACAACAACTGCTTTTTGTGTTCGTAGCGAGCGTGGAGTTCTTCTAACGATTTCTCGTGGATACCTATAAAAGCAATACAAACGTTGAAACGTGGGTATAGTATAATAGTGTAATTTCAAAAAGAGACCACTCATCAACTTCAGGATAATTAGGTTATATTATTAATAATAAAACAACGGAAGTTTGCATGGGCGTAGGTAAGGAGGGGTTTTGGGTGTTCAAACACCCCCCGAAATTAAATAAAACAATCTTGAGCTTTTTGTGAATTTTTTCGAGAATATTATTAACTCGTATATTATTTAGGATTTAGACAAAAACCCCCTCCGAAAATATTTCCTACCTACGCCCATGGAAGTTTGGCAGTAGAACTGGAATAGTGTACCAAACTACCAACTATCTAAAAACAAATTAAGAAATATAAAATTACCATTTCAAAAATGGAAATATCACCTAGTTATAAAAATAAGAGAAGAAGTGATATGGATAACACTCCGATTACCCGAGTGAGAACGAAACACTCACACTCAACCGGCCCCTAACTCCCATAATAGGTACCGCATCACTCATCAACAGATAATCGTATCCAACACATGACCTTAAACTTGAAAGCAGTTATTAGATCAATAGTGTTATGATCAAATAATTTGTGATTAAATTTACTATAATTTGATCTAAGATTTAGTTATAGCGTGTATTACATTTTTTAGTAGGCTAATAACTATTGAGTATTAACAAATACGTAATAGAAGTAGAAATCGTAGAAGAATTAAGAAGTAGAATTCGTAGTACTGTAGTAGAAGCCTTAACAAATAATAATAAAATACTGTCATTAACGTACTATGGTCTATGACACAGAACATCTATTAGTTACCTGCAGGTAGATATGTAGCCATGTAGGTATATCTAAATATCGTATATAAAATACTAGTTCTATTGCAATATAGACATGCTTAGAAAAAAATAAACAATGTATACAAGTAAATATATATATATTTTGTCCCTACACACAGCCACTGGTTTGCACTTTTTACAACAGTAATCACATCGTGTTCAAGGTGTAGATAATAATATTATGTCATCTTCAAACATCTTATTGATTTTACAGTCAGGTGCCTACTCATCATAGAGCGATTGCATATTATTTAACAGTCCATCTGTGACTCGTACAAACATATTTTTCCGTTTGCACATTGTCACACATGTATAATTGGCTACGAAAAAATATGTATCAAGTGTAAACTTTAAATTGTTCTAAGGTTCTAACCTTTTAATAAAAAAAAAAAATAATATTATTATTATAGTAAACTGAAACATTAATTTTAAGTAGGTAGTTAATAAAATAACACGAATTGATAAGATAATGGTTCACATAAAATTTAGAAAGTAAGACACAACTTGGTTAAAACCATATTGGTTCATTAGTAACTGAATAAATGTTTTAGCTTTGAACTTTGAAGTAAAAAATATGTATTATGTCTTATTCGATATTTTATTACTCGTTATTAAATTGTTGCAATAATGCAATAATGTATATACAGTAAATAATTTTTATCTGATACACAATTTGACGGTCAAAGACTGCGTAAAATTATCCTGTAATGTGTATACGGTAAAATGAAGATTTTTGGGTGGTGCTAGTTGTGTATGGTGTGATTATCGTGGTTAAAAGTGTATATCCGCTATGAAGGAACTAAATATATATCTACTACTTAAGTACACCCGAGTCCTATACTTCAATGGTACATTTCATTTAAATACATTTTGAATTGTATTTTTGGGTTTAGAAAATGTACAAGAATTTTTATAATTTTATTGGATTCGCTTAATTTGTTTGATTTTGAAAAATTTTCTCATTTGATATAAAATCTTAAATCATAGAAAAAATTTAACCGGAATCCAAAAACGATAAAACGAATTTGATAGTAACAATTTAAGTAGAGTACAATTTATTTATAGATATTTTTTTACCATATCTAATACAATTTATAACCCAACTTGTCCAACATATATTAAAAATCAATATAAAAGATCATTATGAAAAAAATATAATACAAATATATTATGTAACTAGGTAGGTACTAATTATATTATAACTTACTCAAGAACTGAGATACAATCTCAGCATGTGCTCCGTACTGTTTTAGATTTTGTTCTTCGGCGTCTTCTAAATCTCTCAATAACATGTCTATGTGGTCGTTTTTGCAGTCTAATAAGATTTGGAATCGGTTTTCCATTGTCTACAGGTGTTACACACATGAAACAAAACGATAAATAGGTAAGTAATTCTATTTTAAGTTCTAAATTAGAGTCTACAATCAATTAATATCGCAGAAGTTCTAACAATCTTAGAGGTCAAAAAAGTCATAAAACATATTCAAAAATTCCCATTTAAACAGTTATAAATTATAATTGAGCTTTTCAAAAAAAACTATTCTATTCAAACAATTTTTCATAGAACTGAAAAAAAATACCTAAAAAAATAAAAGTGCACAAAGAACCTACTGAACTAATAACCCAATAATTTAATATCTAAATTGAAATCAGCAGTAAGTATAGATATTTATTATTTATTTTCGATAGTGCGATAAAAGTTCAGACTAATACGAAATTCACCAGCTTATTTATTAAATAAACATCAATAGTTTTATTGGTATTTAAAAATTTAGTTTATAGTTTATACTGTATTTGGAAACATGGAAAATAGTTATTGATAATAATTTAAGAGTGGCCTGGTGTGGAGCGGTATTTGGCTTCAGTCACTAACGTGTTCTGGAGTCAAGCATCAGCCCGGATTCCGGATGGGTGACCACTTAGGATTTTAGTGACATATCCTAGCCACATAATTACATAAAAAAACACTATAAGGCATTCGAACATTTCATTGTATAGATACCTATTACACTATAATAAACATTACCAGACTATAATGTATTAACGTGCAAAAGTAAGTGTATTTAAAACTTTAAATCATTTAGATCAACACACAAGAATACAAGATGATTGTTGTCATTATGCTATTATAGTGATAAAATGGTTAACACTTAATAACTTAGGTTCTTTTAGTTCTAATAAATAAACACTCAATAGGAATTTTCATATTAAATATTATTAATATGTTCTATTTTTTAATTTAATTTTATGCTTATATTATTATTGTTACTTTTTTAAAAATTCTCTAAATATTAAAATCAACTATTAAATTTGATGTCTAATGTTTGTAAGAATATGAAATATGCAGTGCTATGTTTAAAATAGTACCCATATACACCTACCATCATTTCGTCTTTGAGCTCCTTGCACTTGATTTGCCGCAAGTTGTGTCGCCATTGCTGGTTCAGTTTGGCAGTATTTAGACGGGTAAATGCTTCTTCTTTTTTCAACTTGCTCTATTACATAACATTTATAAAAATACCATTAACTAAAAAAGTAGCCGAACGCCTGGCTTGAATACCTTTAAGTACGTGGCGACCAATTGTTCTTTCCGTCGTTTCGTCTCTTCTTCTATGGCTGCCCGGTGCTGCAGGTATCTCAATTTTTCCTCATCGCTCATTCGAGCCAATTTATTACTTTTCTTATTCTTTTTAGGTCCCATTTTATTATTTTTCTGTCGATCTAGTGAGCAATAAGATCAATCTTCTGCGTTACGATATTAATAAGTGAGTACCGTGCTGCAGGAGTAGAGTTAACTAACTACTTATGAGTAATGTGTAGCAACGTAACGCGTAATCGACTAAACTTTTTGTTTGGGTAGCAACCCTATTTTATTTTCAAGTTATACATTTCTCTAACAGTATTTTATTTTATTTTCTGAATTAAAAATTACCCTGTTATTTCCACTAAGTTTCTAGAAATAAATCACAAATTCATGTTTTGTATTTTATTTTATTCAAAACGAATGCTTATAAAAATTTAATTAGAGAAATACAATAAAGTTTGATAAATAATATATATTTGTCATCGTTCACGTGATCACTAAAATAAATATTTTTTTTCTGAATAATTACAATTACCTTTAATGGTGTTTAAGGTTTAACGTATACGTATGACGTATCTATATAATTCTTATGCTTATAGTACTTGCAGGATAAAATATTGTCGTTATAGTGAATCTTGGGACAAAAGAAAATATTCAAACTTTCCAAAAAATGAATGTCAGTAATCTACTTTGGAAAAGAAAGTTTTAAAAAAATCATATAAAAATATAAAGATAAACCATAAAATACCGAAAAAATTACAAATCTAGGTATATAATATTATAGTAATATACCACGTGATTCATAACCATGATAATAACTGGATGTTGATGAATTTTTAATTTTTTCCTTTAACCCTATTTACTATGGTCATTATATTTTGGTACTTTTTTAGGTCATCACTCATCAACATCATTCTGCTATAATAACAATAATACTACTGCCGCAGGTGTCACTGTAGACGAGCCTAGTCGGTAGTCGACCTCACCGCCAACTGCGGCAATCACCTGTTGAACCTGGTCGAGTTTTCGTCGTTCCGGGTCATGGCGGGTCTCAACCAAGGGTTGAGTACCGTGGGACCGACACTGCTGTTGAGTACCGTGACTACCAGTTCGCTGGTCACCTGTCACCGTGTTCGTGTACCTATAAGATGGTATGCTGTGCACTTAGAGTTACGCAATGCTTTAAACACCGTTCATGGCCGATACCATCCTAGAGATCTTTGACAAGTTTGTCGACGGATGGGTATACAACGGGCCGACGTCCACTTCATACACCACTACTTCCCCGCCATCTGAAGTTTATGGCCAACACCAAACTAAAGTCGGGTTGTGGCGTCGACAGTTCATGTACCTTCCATTATTTTCTATAGCATTATTCTATTCTGTACAAATCTCGACCTGGAAAAAATTAATTTAAAAATTCATGAGTGTTGCAATAGTACGCGCTGATGAATTGGAACTTCTATACTTCTTTATTTTTGATGTGAAACATCTAATGCGCCTTTAAAATAAATAATAAATTTTCCTTAAATAAATCTGAATATTTTGTTTTTGATTACCTATGCCATGTTTATTTCCTTTAATAAACCATCCTTTCAATTTTCATGTTCAACTGTGAAATGTTTCATTGTTTCAAATTTCTATGTTTCACATCTGCAAGGAATCTCACTTTTTTTAGACAGCAGGGCAGTAGCGGTGAATGAATTCGATTTCGGCTCGTTGTAGGTAATAGCAGTTGCCGCTGACTGCGCCGTCTCGACACACTATACTGTCACCCACACGCCGTACGTCGCCCACGCCTCGCCCTGACCATTCCACCGCCTTGTCAAAGATCTTGAGGCTGGTGTCCATCATAAACGGTCTGAAAAGCAACGCGTAGCTCTTGGTACACAGCATAGCGTCGTACACGAACGGGTGACAGGTAACGGGCGAGCTGACGGTTAAGTCTCCGTACTCGACAGCAGTGTCGGTCGCACGGTACACGGACCCTCGGATCGCCACTATGTCGCCGTCCAGGACAGTGCCGCCAAACTGCCAGAGCAAAACTAGCTCCACAGAGAACTTGGCGACCGCGGGGCGCTTGTTGAGGCCCATTCCCTGGAACGGCGAAAACTCAAGAACATCGTCCAAGTTGACATGCATCACGTTCAACCGGTGGTTGCCGTACTTGGCCGTCAGGTCGACTAAGCTCGCCAACAGCGACACCTGTGGCAGTAGTATTATTGTTACTATAACAGAAAGATGTTGATGAGTGAAAAAAAAAGATGTTGATTGATGACCTAAAGAGTACCAAAATATAATGACCATGGTATGTAGGATTAAAGGAAAAAAAATGAAAAATTCATCAACATCCGGTTATAATTATCATTCGTTATACTGTCGAATTTAAAGTATGTTATTTGAGAATAATGCAAGTAATAGTAAAGTAACTTATATATATATATATATGCAAATGTTATTTATGTTTTTTAGCTAATTTAGTCAAAATAAATGTTGGAGTTAACATTTTAAGTACAGTTCATGTTAATAAATATAATATAGCGTATCCTATATTTATATTAAATTGGATACATAAATTAATTCTAGCATGTAATGGATTCATTTTACCAAAATTGGAGTTACATTTGTACTTTTTTATTTTTACTTGTCAAATTAACATTTTTCGGTATCTTGTGCAATAGTCATGATTTGCCGGTGCAAGTAAATTTTTATATTGAGAGATTAATAGTAATAAGCGCTTTTTACAATTGTGGTCTACATTTTGGATGTTCTAAGTGTTAGATTATTATTAATTGATGAGTTATTTAGAATACATTTAATTAGCCTGTTAGTTGTTCTTTTTAAGTTACCCGCATTATTGCGAAGAAAATTAATTTTTCGTTATTTGTTGATATAGTTTTGAGGCAATTTAAATGTGACCATTTGGGCTTTATACTGGCTAATGTTTGTATCATATGACTTACCGGCTGCGTCACCCCGACTTTGTTATCTATTCGATCGAATTCCATTCCACTGACGACGAACACATTTACCCGGCCGACGTTGCCAACAGCACCCAGGGCCGACTCCAGCGAACAGACGACTTTCCACGGTACGTGCGTGGTGTTGACAAACACGTAGTGCACGTCCTGGGCTCCACCGAGGTCCAGGTACATCAGCTTGGACACGCGACGGGTCTTGTCCACATATCCCATCTGTTCCAGCGAGTACAGGTCCCTGGACACGACCGAACAGTAATCAGAGGTGTTGGCGTCGGCGTTTTGCACCGCCGACGCCTTGGAGCTAAGGCCCGAGCCTTCGAGGTCTTCGTAGAACGAGAATTCGCCATTAATTGGATGCACCGCCTGTGCAGTGGACTTGCACCGCAAGTGCAGGTAATAAGCGAACATCACCAGGGAGAACACGAACACGAACACTGCCGTGATGAAGGACTGCATGAACATAACCGCCAACTTTTTGGTTAACGTCGTCCACCGTTGATTGTTATTGTTATCGACGATCGTGCTCCTGTCCATTTTCTGTTTCGGACGTGATAACGTGTTCTGCAGTAATACGCAGGTGGTGAACAAAATATTATTACATGTATCTAATGCTAACCGCGAATCATAATGTACAAACAAAAACACGTTGTCAGGTTATGAACGTGTTTATAATACAAATACGTCTTATAGATAACTATGATAAGGTAGGTAGGTAAGAAATCAATTTTAAAAGTTATTTAATGAAATGATCACAAGAAACAAGACATTAATTAATTTGTTTTCGGGGATAAATTTCCGTGTCGTGTTTATTGATACAACAAATCTATATGTATAAACGAGACTGTTTCGAATAGCTGCTTCATAAATCATAATCAACGCAGAGCCGAACGTATTGAAGCTATCGATTTTAAATTTTGAGGGTAGATTAATATTGTAATTTTTTTAATTGTTGAATTTTCACACATTGCCTACCAAGGTGGCTGAGTTGCATTTAAAGCCGCTCATTACCGTGCTCACAATAAAAATAAAATGTATTATTTATATAAAGTACTCACCAAGAAGGGTCCACAATCCATCGCAAGCGGATTGCCTACCTGTTAATATATTGCACTCATTATTATCACGATAGAGTCTCAAATAGAGTTATTATATACTATTCAAAATTCAAATAGGTATTAAATCGCTGAAATTGGATACTATATAATTATTTAAGTAGTACGCTGAGCACTGGACGAATATCTTATTTGTTTATGGGTACATCACCAATTCAGTGTTTTATTTAATGTAATTAAAGTGTTTCCGACCATAAATTCTGTTAAACTTTCTTGCAATCATTTGCGGTTCGTCCTTAACGATTTAATAGCACCGGGGTGGTATACAACATCAGCTATCAATATGGTCATCATGAAGTATTAGGGCTTTACATAGCCTGGGTGGCTGGGTGTTAATATCATATAGATCTAAAAGGATTGGACGTAGAACGGTTAGGTAAACGTCGTATGCATCGTACTCAGTGTCAGCTCGATAGAGAATTTTAAGAGGACACTGCCTCACTATAAATTGATTATATAATGCGTATATATGTAACGTTTTTAAATAAATGATACAATTTGTGGTGGTCGACCTCTAGCATCTACGTATGGCAGGGGTTACCAACTGACGAGTGACGGACTACGAACCCCAGTTTTACAGACTCTTATCTGGAGTAGTTTTTACATTTTTTAAATATAATTATAAAAACTATATACGTGTGTAAGTGTTATATAAAATATTACGACAAAAAATGTATTTAAGTAATTGGTACAGTTAATACAAATACAAATTTTAAAAAAATTTACCATTTATTAACGTGTGTATAATCCATTAAAATCGTTTGGGACCACGGAAGTTCGGTAAGTTTCAAAACAGACCTTCATAAAAATTAGTTGGTGACCTACGATCTATTGTCTCGTGAGAAGTAAAAAAGTTCACTGATAGATATGCCTCACTTTGAGTTAACAGTGCTGGCTGAATTTAAAAAATTTGGTATGGACGTTTCGTCATTAGCTTAGATTGAGATAGATAATCGTTGTTATACCATCACAGATTCACTTTATTTTTGTCTTATGCACAGAACAATGCTTGTGTGTGTGTGTGTGTGTGAATACCCAGTAGGAATAATATTATACTATCTATATAATACGTAGTTTATTTTTCGTGTGTCCACAAATAAAAACTCAAAGGCGGGCAACTGTACAAGGTGTAACGGAATGACCTGACAAATGAAAAATAATGTTTGTTCTAATCAATGCTTAAAAATTGTTGTAACTGTTTTGTAATATATTTTATAATTTTTGGAGTAATTTCATTCGAACAGTTCATACTGTTGCAGTGTAACTTAAAAAATATAAAAATTTATAAGCACAGCTATTTTTTACAGATATTGTAAGTTCAAATTTGAGCAACTCAGAAATAATATTTTTAGTTATTTTATTGCATTAAAAATATTATTCATGGGTAGGTCGTAGGTACTTGAGACTTTGAGATTACATTATTATATTACATACACTATACTACGGTATACACACAATGATTATTTCGACCAAATGTGAATGTTTCCTATGTCATATGCCTAATAGTAAAATTAATATCATACAATTTACTTAGTAATATTACAAGCTGACAGACCGTCTTCGCTCAGAATCGTTTTTCGTATACAAAGATTATTAATATAATCGAACTCAAATTTAACACATCCATTACTGTGACTATCTACACTCTAGACACTTAATGTACCTACATCAGAGTCTTACCCGCTTACCCTCTATTTTTTATTTTACAATATCGCAATATTTTTTTTTATGAATGTTTAGAGAAGTATGTAGTGAATAATCAAACGAACAACATAATAATTTAAAATTGTGTATTTAAAAAAAATATATATATTTTAATACAATCTTTGTAATTAATTTATGCATAATTATGTAGAGATCACAAATTGGATTTTGTAAGCTTTTTGGTAGATTAGGTACTTTTATACTAATGTCAACATGTAATATTCAATGCCTATACTTAAAAATACTCCAAATAATATAGGTATTATGTTTAAAATAGGTATTGAACTTTAAAAGTAATCATGTATTATTTTATTTACGTATTATACGTATAACTTGATATATCGATGTTTAATCAGAAATAAAATGTTTGTAGTTATATTTAATTTCTTTAAAAATAAATAAAACCATATACTGACTCCAGTTTTTATCAATATATGACTATATACAAAACGAGTAGAAGTAATATAGTAGTAATTATATATAGATATTTAGATTAATCACTAGTTAATTAGCTCTTTCAGGCCCGAATTAATTGTAGTAGGGAAAAAAATTAGGGTTGTATACATGTTATAAAAGGTACTTGATTAAAATTCTCTTCAAGTTTGAACGATCTGGACCAAAGATACAGCTATGCGCATTATAATTTCTTGCGTGCACATTACAATGTACATTGGGCTTCCTAGCATAAAACACTATGCATATTATAATGTGCAACGGGACTTAGGTGATAAACTTATTGTTTCATAAATTATACAACTTCATTTATGAAACAAAGACATCATATTGTATTGTCTTTTGTGCACAAATTGTAAAAAATTATTTTAAAAAAATCTTTAAATCAATAGTTAAATAAAATTAGTCATAGCGATGATGCCTCCTTCTCGGTTTAGATTTAGGTACTCGTGTATGATGATTGTTGGAAGTGTGTTTTACCCGACGTTGCTTAGTAGAATTTTTCAAAACAATTTGTTTGGTGTCTTGCAAGTCATTTTGTTGGTTAACTGCGTCGATCTCTTTGCATGCATTATTCTGACTTTCTTTCTCAACACATCCAGTTATTTCAAATACAAAATTGGGGTTGACTTTTTTCGGTTTGAGCTGACATACTTCCATAATTTTAGTTAATTGATCTAAATATAATTCTGTTTGATCTCGATTCTCAATGTGACCCGAAGTAATAGCCAATTTGATTTCATTACACACTAGTTCGGCAAGGTTGAATACTTTGGAATGATCCTTTATGAATATTGATCTATGTTTCTGAAAAAATATTACGATTATGAAGAACTTTTGTAATTAGGTATGTTGATTTTAGTGAAAAGTATAGTTATTTAATTTAAAAAAAGGACACAGGAGTACAATGTTTGGATATATAATGGGCATTTGTTCATAATAAATTAATACCTTGATGTGAATAAATATTATTAATATGAAACAAAATAATGATAAGCATAACCTATAAATTTGGATTCATTTCTTACCGTAATAATATCGCTATTAGCAATGCTTTCGTCATTTATTAACATCATGAATTGTTCTACACCAACTAGAAGATTTGAAGATTCCTTGAAAAGTATTGAGTAAGAACAAATTTGTGCCATTATTTTCCATCTACAATTCCCTTCATATTTTTCGAATAGATTAATCAAATCTAATATCGGATTACTACCTTTTTCGTATTTTTCCATTATAAGTATTAAGTCATCATCCAATGAGTCATGATCTTTGTTTTTCACCTGATTTTCAGTACTGGTATTTTTCAAATGACTTTTATTTTCGTTCTAGACATTACAATATATTATTTTACTATACATTTTTACAGTACACAAAGTATTACAACTTAATAGGTACAACTGTATAATATTAATATTTATTATATGATACTATTATACGTAATATATTATCTTAGGCTAATGATCCACTTGCGGAACATCCGAGGCGGAATTCACCGAAAAATGTCCTCAACATTTAATTAGAATCAGTGATATCTATATCTGTGTTTTTCTACTCGGAATTTACAGGTTTCAATTAATTTTACATAGACATTTAACATTTTATATTTCGAGTGTGGAAATATCTGTCGGCTTTACGGTGGCTTTACACATTTTATGGCAGAAAAATGCTTTAACCTTGTCAAGGGTTTGCCCTTAAGATACATTTTTTCAAAAAAAAAATGTAGAGCCGCAGTTCGTAAATACTTAGCATTTTAACCAAATATTTATACAAGCATTTTATAAAAAAAATTTTCAAAATGTAGGTATAGAGATACCTATTGGATTTTTTTAAAAATTATTCAGTAGACATTTTAAATTCTCAACTTTTTTTAGTTTTTACTCAATAAATGTCGATATAAAATGTATACGGTAAAAAACCTTGAATATTAAACAGGTACAAGTCAATTAAGTACCTATTTAGTATTCAGTTGTTCAAAATTCATACAAATTTTAATTTTTAATTTAAATATCTAATAGGTTTAAAAATTGAACTCTGTTTTTAATCTTTGTTAGTCGTTACTTGTCCTTAAAAACAATTTAAAAATATCAAAAATACATTCAAATTGAACATATCAATTTCCAACTTCTCCAGTTTTTAATATTAAAGTTTTTTAATAATAATTTATTCTTACCATTTCTATGCAAGTACAGACCAATTCTCTGAAGATTGCAATGCTTTTCTGAATTGCTCTAATCACCGTGAAGTCGTGAAAAGCCATATTTACTGCTATTGTTATAATTTGTTTAATGAGAAAAATATCGTCTTGGGTTAAATATGGAAGAGTCATTAGAGATTTTGCGCATTTAACAACTAAATGAGGATCTTCTGGTTCCATACTTATGATGTCTCTGACAAATTAAAAAATATATTTAAAATAATTTTATGGTATCACATATAATAAATGATTAACTTTGGTTGGATTATATTTACTTGATTAATTCTATTATATTGAGTAAGTCTTTTTTTACTTTTTTCAATTCATTTTCATTGCTTTTACTTTTATTATTATCATGATGATAGTGATAGAGTATTTTATTTGTCATCAAATGCATTCTGTGGAAGTTAAAATAAGGATTTGGTTCATTTGATAAGATAACTGCTTGCTGTATAGAATCAAACTCGTCTTCAGTAGGGCACGATATATTGCTATTCAGATATTGTCTTTGAGCAGTCATAGCTATTGCAAGATAATAATTCCACTGAACTGTGTCTGGATCTAACTCACATGCTGTTTTCGCATACTGAACAACATTTTTCATTGATTTGCCACCAATGTCTAAACAAACTACAGCATGTAAAGCATTAACTGCAGCTCTTGATTTCGAATCCAAATTGTTAAATCTTGTTATCATTTCAAATAACTGAAACAAAAACAATTATACAGATTTCAGCATTAGGTATAAAGTTGATAGTTAACTGGTTCACTGATGTTCCTTGTGTCCTCCCCCCTTTTAAAAATAAGTTGTTGAAATAACGTTTTTTAGAAAAAAAATTTAAATGTTAAAATGTTTGGTTCATATTTATACAAAATTCAGTTATTTCGTTAAAGTGTATATTTCCCTTGTTTTAATAGCATCGGTATAAGGTGACAATATAATATGAATTTGAATAATTTTGATATAGGTACCTAGTAATATTTTTAATTAGGTAGTATAAATAGTGAGTACTTTATACTTTTTGGTATACCTAACTCATGGGTGGATTCAGAAGGGAGCACCTGGAGCAAGTGTTTCTCCCTGTTCACAAAAAAAATATATAACATAATTTTTTTATTTATTATTAAAAAGCGACATCGTAAAAAAATATTTTTAATTTAAGTGCCTCTCCATAAACAGAATCTGGATCTGTCCTTGACCTAACTATACTCTATAAATCCAGATCCACTGGATGATATAAAATCACGATATAGTTACAACCCTGACACCTTATTTTGTTGATGTTACAATGTCATATAATGTGTGTATTAAATTTATACGTATGTGTGTTATATTATTAATTTAATTAAGTATACAGGTAATAGGCAATTGTTATATAAACTTAACAACAATCCAAAGGTAATTATTAATATAATTATAAATATACAACTGCATAAACATATGTTTAACTAAGTATTTGCATTTGGTGCGGGAGCTTGAGAGTTTCATCATACAATTATTTTATCATATATTTATGTTAGAGTATTACAAATGCCTTATATAATTCCTGCTATAAGGATTTTTTCTTCTGATCTCCTACTTGCACCTAAAAAAAGTTTTGTTTACCTGTACCACAGATTATCGATTGGTATAATAAATAATGATATTATATGTACCTTTATAGCTACATAATATTATTAAGGTTACAACTAGAATATTGGGTTATATGAACCAATGTATTAGATAGGTAAATAGGTAATTAGTTATTACATCACTATAACCAGTTGTACATTCAAGACTTACAAATAAGAGTTAAATTACTAAATATATTTTTTTTCAATTTTTAAATACTTGATATTAGGTAGATATAGCCATTTAGGTTACCTACCTTTATAAAAAGTATATTTAGAAAAGTCTATATATAATATAAATTTAAATATTCTTGCATAATATTATGATGTTTTTTTTTTATGGTGGATATATTATCGATGAATTTGTTATTTAATTTCGAGTAGTTTTGAATTACTTGTGTATCTTGACCATATATTCTAGAGTTCAAGATAGAAGTAGGCATTGGGAGAATACTTATATGAACAATTATTATTATAAACTATAAAGGTATTCCGAGAATACTTGAATAAAGTTATTAAAAACTATTAGTTTAGGTATAGTATAGTATAGTATAGTATAAAGATGATATATTTTGTGGACGGAGAAAAAGCTTATATGATTCTAGATAGGTACTTCATAATATTAGCTTTGATTTTTCTACGAATATTGAGTAATTTTGTCTTACCTGTTGACATTGCGCTCTATTCACAGTGAACAATACGTGACACAATGTAGACATAACGATATGCTTCAATCCATCTCTAATTGCCAAATATTGAGGTTCATTTTTATCGTCTAATTTATCTAGCCATTCCCAAATATTTATTAATTTATCGTGTGCTCTGTCTGCTTTGTTTGTTTTAAATAGTCCACAACTGATAATAAGATTGCTTATGTACCTAAAAAATGCATATATATATATAAATATGTATATATTTATATAATTTGTATCATATTTTTTTTTATCAACATAACGTCTCTACCTGTAGTTATAAGTTAAATAATTATAAAAAAATAGTGCTGAATGCGTGGTGGTATGTTATGATATTTAATTCAAAAATAGCTATAAATAATAAAAGTAAAAAATGATTCGCATTAGAGCTAAGCGTTAAAACCATGCTTGCTGACATTGTTCACGTTGTTAATGGTTGCCAGATTCAATATACTCGTAAGGTGAGAATATCGAATAATAAACCCTCAAAAATGTACCTTATCAATTAGAAAGTACATTTTACGACGTTGGGAAAAATCAGCCAACTAAAAAAATTGAAAACAGTGAACAATGAAAATAATAAAAAATGAACCGTTGTAAAAATTAATGACTATTCTCTCTGAATTCTGGAATACCTACCTAATTTTTGTATTATTAAAAATCAACATATAACAACTAATAAATAAAACATTTTTATGTAGAAGGATAAGTATTATAGGGGTTAATTATTAGAAAGATTTTACGGAAAATATATTAGATATAATTTTAGCAATTTAGAAACAGATAGGTGAGCTAAGACATTAAAAAATAAATAAAAATACATTGACGTATTTTTATAACTAATATAAATTATGCATTACATAATATAGATCAAGAAATAATAAGATATATTGGAATTGATGGAATAATTATGACTATTTATTACTTATTTAGCATACATTTATAATTTATATGGATTATTCCAAAGCAAAAATCAAAATATATTTACTTTTCAAATGAAAATCTGACTGAGGAAATATTCGTATTGTATTTGCCATATTTTTTTTCAATTCGATTAACAATGTTTTTTTTCCACACTGCAGATTCAAAATCCCAAGTAAATGGACATTGTAAAGTCTTCAAATGTTTTTCCGTAACTCTACTAAATCTATTATTAATAACCATAGAATCTTCTGTACTAACTTCTGAATTACCAATCTCGTTTATAACTGTATTGTCATTTTCAATAACCACTTGTTCAGTTGCAGTTATTTCTGGAGTTAACTCTTTAAATTCATTGTAAGGATCAAATATCGAAAGATATGCAAAATGTTTGTCCGTAACAAATACGTTGTCATTACATGCTTCCAAATCATTAAAAACGTCCAATTTGGGTAGAAGATCTTTAATAATTGCTTTTGAATTGTTTACCTTCATATAATTTTCATCAGATTTAATCGTTTTACTTTTTTTGTTTCTACTGCAGCTTTTAAAAAGTAACCAAATCATGTTTTATTAAATCACGTTAATATAAATATATTTTACACATACATGCACAATTATCACAACAACTATTTTAAACTATACATAGATAGCGAAAGACTTTATTTTAATTCTATGTTATTAATTTTCTACAGTAAAAAATGAAAATATTACTGTCAAATTTATCAAAATGAATCAAACAATTATTTAAATGTAACTTATAAACACTACTGTGCATCAAAAACACAATTAATTATTATCTTTAAGTTTCTGTATAATAGGTATACTAAAACTAAATAGATAATATGTATAATGAGCTAATAACCTTGTAACATACATAGTGCTTCACTTAACAAATACAACTTTAATAGTAGTATAAAGGTAATATCTATTATCTAGGTACCTCCAGTGGAAGCAATGCGAAAGCAGATCGGTTATAACGAAAAAAAGGTACCTAAGCAAAAACTACTAGCTAGTAGCTACCTTTATCATAAACTTAATATATTTCAATCAAGGATATACAATTAAAGTAGATAGGTTTGGTTTTGATCAATAATTGCAATTTAAAGTTTAAACTAATGGCTTGAAACTCTTTTGATCGGAGTTTCAAGTATTTTAATATTCATAAATAATTTAAATCATACTGTATGTAAAATATTTTTATTGAATGACACTATACATTTCTCGCTAAAATTATTATTCTATAAAGATACTTATTATGTCAATTCATCCGCCTCGTTTATTCAATTACTCATGTATGTCTATTGTACATGTATAGGTATCATTAAAATATTTTTTTTGTGGAGTAGGTATCTGAGTACCTAGCCATTTGCATTAATTCTGTTGTAAAATAAATACCTAGTTAGTCGTCAAACAATTTAAATTTACTGACAAGCTAACTAATATAAAGTAATAATTATAAAAAATTAATTTACATAAATATTTGTGAATATTAAATATTAAAGAACAAAAAGTATTTAATATTTGAACATTTCCAATTAAAAAAAAAAATAACTATTATCGGTAAAGATCGGATGTTGGTAAATGCATTGAAAATTTAAAAAATCTTCATGTAAATATGCACTTGAAAAGCTCAAAATACACAAAATAATTTTAGAAAATTATTGCAGCTAATTATTTAATGTAAAATCAAAATATTTTTTTTTTTTTTTTGGTTTTTACGTTTTTATTCTATCTGTTACATAAAAAAAAACACAATAAGAACAATTGATGGTAAATAATATAAGATAAATTCAAAATATAAATGATAAAAAAATGTTATATCAATAAACTACAATATTATATACAATTTAAACATTATTGGAATAACAATAAGTATCGATGATTATATATTATATTCCATGTCGATCTCTGTAAAATTATAACGACGGTTTGTAACAATGTGTCTGTAGGTTCCCAAAAAAACCTTGTTCCACTTCAATGCTTGTTAATTAGTTGTTATTGGTGCCTACTTTAGACTCGAAAATATTTCCAGGGTAAATGTTGGATAGAGGAACCCTCGAAGACCAAAGTGAACATTAAATAATTAATTAATACACCTTGGTTTACTTCAGAAATGTCTTTTAAAACTAGCAAGCCTTTATTTTTATTAATAATTTTAGATCTTATATTTATTTTAGCTAAAATTTGCTTACAGTTTTTAATGCTATTGACATTATCTTCTTGTAGATTTTGAATAACATTTTTAAAATGGTTCGAAATCATCTGCATATAATATTGCCGATTCTAACCAAGTACCACCCCACCGTGCTATTATATAGGTTGGCGCTATAATGACTAGGTAATGGTTTATTATGTAACATTTCATGATATAATTGAATTTTGTAAGGAGTTTTCAAAAATATCTTTTTTCCGTTGCTAATATTAAGCGTTTTTTCCATGAAAAATAATATACATACTTTTTTTCTGCGATCCGATAAATTCCATGATCAGCACAAGTCTCGTGAATAAGATTGAAATAAATTTTTTTTTAATTATTGGCAGCCTTAACCATGCATCGGATAACATTGACAAAACTTTTTCGTCGTTACCTCCCTCTGGTCATAATAGATACTCTGAGACTAACTGCACGTTTTGAGTTTTCTTTATGTTTTTAACTTTTAAGGCATTTTCTTCGATATTATAGGTACTTTTTTAGACGTTTTCAATCGTATTATTTGTAGCGAATTATAATGATTAAAAAATTTGATTTTACTCACTGCTTCCTCATTATTTAAATATAACCACTTAATAGTTACATAACTGTTTTAGGTCTTGGATATTTTCACTATTTAAATACTTACCCGAAAAACAATAAGAAAAAAAACCGTCTATACCTAATTTTTGTTACTATTGTTAGTTTGCAGCTACAGGCTACAGCCGTTCTGTAGCTTACGCAGCGGCCGCTTTAGCTAGTTAGTACGAGACCCATTGGAAATTTCCCGATTTCCCAATGACCCAATCCGTCCCTGCTTGCAGCCTTTAATTTATAATAATCACAATACCTACTTATTTTAATCATTTATTGGTTATTTTAACTGTACCTATAAAAATTAAATGTAAATTAAAACTGAAATCCCTTTTAGTTATCTTGTGTACCAAATATTTATGGTCTTGTTAAAATAATTAAATTATATACAATTCAAAATAATGCATTAGTTTAAAATCATAATTAACTTTTTAATATTAAAATATGTTGAATCGATTTTAATAAATAATCTTTGTACCTTTGTCATATTCTATTTTGAATTTTCTACACAATTATGATTTAACTCTCTGCTGTTGCTATTGGTTATATATTATTTAACTCAGAGCTTGCGCTAAAGAAATATAAGAGTTGCACATACTGTTTGTTTTACAGAAGTAAAAAAATTTGATGTTCGCTTCGCTCTCACATAATGAATAATACATACTATCATACATATTAATTAATATTATATTATACGTCATAATATATGAATATTAACAATTAAAATAACAATTTCCTTTAATCAAATTTTAAAATGATTTTATATTTTATGACAACCTCTTCATCAGTATCACCACTATCACCACAGTTTTAGAACCGTTGTATGCCCGTAGTTTTAATCTTTTGATAATCATAAATAAATAGGTATTTACTATAACAATGTTTTAATCATAATTTCTAATAATTTCAGAAATCAAAATGTCAAATGGTTACAAGCTCATAGACATAATATAAAATTAATTATTAAAAATTCAAATCATAATATTTTTTATGAACTGCACAACATTAAAACAAGAACTACGCATTTCAATTTAGAACTGCACATTTTATGCACAACTGCACATTAGCGCAAGCTCTGATTTAACTATTACAAATAGTAGAATTGTGGCATAATACCTACACATTGTTTTAAAAATATATTTAAAAAAAAATGTTGGGCTCGAATAGCTAGTAGTAAAATAAAGATACAATGATACGGTAATATATTTTTTAGTCTGTTTCGTTGGTTGCACTGTCTGAGAAATCTCTAGATAATGATATTTGTTCTGTATTTACAATAATTAATATCTATTATCATTTATCACGCAGACTGTTAGATATAGTGCGAAGGAGTTGACGTCGAGTAGTTCACTTATAATTAGTGATTAATAATATTATTAGTTTTTTAAGTATTAAATCATTATTTATAATACATATTTTTTATATACATACAGTATATATATATTATTCGCATATACTTCTTGTTTTTATTGTTAATTTTTAGTAAGTAGTTTTAATAAGTAATAAAAATATATTGATTCTATTGTAAAAAATAAAAATAACTTATATACTGTGCACACTTTTTCAATTTATATATCAATTAAAATTTGTAAACAATTTTTGTTCTGTTAAAACAGGGTAAGACAAATCCAAAATAATTGACATGCATTTTCAATGTCTGACTACTGGAATTATTTGACAAATGCTGATAATAATCGTAAGTAAACAATATAATATTTATTAGGTCTATCCATCTACATATGTGCCTATGTACTATTATTATTATCGCTTTTATTATTAAGTTGTCTCATAGATCACAAAATTTAAAGTCAGATATATAAAATAATATTTTACTTACTACCCACATAATAGAAAATTATCAAAGAATAAACTTTTGGCTTATTAGTAAAAAGTATAACATTTTATGTATGATTAATTTTGATTTTATAATATGGAACAAAAAAAACCTATTTTTTTTTAGTTAACTTCAATAGGTAGGTACTTAATCGGCTCATCTTATATTTTTCTGATAAATTAATTTACATAGATACCTACAAAATTATTTACTTAGCAGGCTCACCCCCATTTTTTTAATTTCATAGGAAATGTATTCATATTCTGACTTTTGAAATTTTGAAATTAGTTAACTAGGTACCTACTTAGTTACTACCCTCTATATTTTTAAATTCTTGAGATTTTTTGTACTGTGTAAGGAGTGTCCTTTTACAATACAGACATCTGTTTTTCTTATAAAAATCCCCTTCTCCCTTTTACCGTAAATTATTTAGTGGATCATTTTTTAAAATATTTTGATTTAACTAATTAAAAATTCAAACCAGGTGATTTTTAATTATTAAAATGTTTGTATTAAGGATAATAGTCCTCAAAAATGGTTTTACAATAATATAAAATAGGTGTAATTATCGGATCTAGTATTTAACATACCTGATTATAATAATAATAATTGTTGACATTTTCAAATTAGTATATCCCCCATATCTTCAAATCCCATTATCATTAGTAGATACATAAAAACTACTCGTTTGAATTTTTGATTTTTATGTCGACAATATCAGGAAAACTATCTGCTAAATTTTTTATAAAATAAAGGGGTTGACATTTGAAAAACAGAAGTTTGCTTTTCCACATGAAACTTCTATTATTAAAGTACCATAGGAAGTTTCAAGAATTGGAAAAAACTGTTTGGGCATGTTTAAAAATTACGAAAATCAGATATTGAATATCTGCATTATTAAAGAAGAAAAATGGTATGACCAATACTGAGAATCTGTAGTCAGATCACTGCTTAGTGAATGTCTATATATATTTAATCAACATTAATGGAACACAATACAATTATTGTATTATAATGGAATTTCAGAAAATAATTAAATTTTAAAATTCTATAATTTGACTATTCATTATTCAATTGTAGGTATTCCAAACTTTTAAATATTTTCTTAGATATACAAAGAAGTAGGATGTTGATTTAATAATTTTCTTATGATTATTATTAGTTATTAAATATGTCTAATAAATAATTGGCAGGTGTTTAAAGCAGCTGCTGATTTCAGAATTGAATAAATAATGTACTTATCATTTTTTTAATCTATTGATTTTTAAATTCATTGAATATTAATACTTATAGTCTTCATAAATAAATATATAAATATAACTAGGTGGGTACTTATAAATGTTATTATTCTATTGTTTAATGTTGCCTTTAATTTAATACAAGTAAGAATGCAGTGTAAAAACTTGGTTATATTTTGATTATCTTATGGAAGATTGGTACACCAACTAGAGATTTAAAATTAATCAAGCGAAATCTATCCATACGACGTTCACACTAAGACTTACCCTTTGCAATGATGTTTTCATTTACGGAACCCAAAATCCAAGTGCTCAGAACACTAAATATCTTGGCTGAACCCTGATAAAAGGTTGACATGGGCCCAGCATATTAAATCAAAAAGAATAAACTTAAACCAACGTCTTTTAAAAAATCTCATCTATAATAACAGATACACTCACACTAGTACCAAACTCCTTATTTATAAATCCTTACTTAAACCCATGTGGAAATATGGACTGCAACTATGGGGAAACTCAAAAAGTCCAATCTAAACAAAATACAAACTTTCCAAAATCTAGCGCTTTGTAAATTATTAAATGCCCATCCTTATGTATCTAATCATACTATTTATTCAGATTTAAAAATGCCTCTAGTGCATGTTGAAGCAAAAATTTATTACAAACGTTTCCACCTCCACTTATTATCTCACCCCAATCCGCTCGCTAGAAATCTCTCTAATCCAACTATCCTCGGAAACCCTCCAAGAAGGTTAAAACGAAAATAGTGCCGTGACTTGCTTGTTATATAAATCAAGTACTAAATAATTAAGCATATTCAAAAAAAAATAATAATTAAAATATACTGCATATTATATATATATATAAAAAAAACGAGCAGAAGTGTCATTAATGGGTGGCTGCTCTCATCAAACGTAACATGTACTATATAATTTATTGTAAACTGTTATTATTATTAATATGTTTTGATACCTTATATATTTATTCAGTATCACATTTACTCGTTGTGCCTAAGGTATAGATTGTAAATTTCTTTTAAAAATATTAAAAAAAAAAATTTTGATTTCACTTAATTTCAAAAATGTCATTCGCTAAATCAATTTGTCTATTGCACTGTATGACACTGCTAATTTTAATTTCAAACATATATTTAATGTATCCAATACTCAATTGAAATGTTTGACTATTGGTTCAATTTTATTGTGACTTATACTTCCTTGAGAAATGCCTTACTCAGCATTTCCACAGATATTGCTGTAAAGAATAAATGAGCAACTACTTGACTTAATATTATTATAAAATTCTATTATTCATATCTATTTAATAAAATACCAAAATAATTATTAAGTATTCAACCATTTACTGGAATTATATTTTACTTTTTCAGTAGCATAACCTAGATATTTTTTTGTGTTCATTGTTTTAATTTTAAACATAGTTAAATTAACATAATTATTGTGTCAAATACTCATTGTATGCTAAACATTCAATAAATTACATTTACAATTATGAATCATATTGTTTTTATTTTAATTTTGAACAATTTATTATCCTTAAAATAAAGTGAGGTATATTACAGTACATTAATCAGATCACTAATTGTAGAATATAAGAACATTTTTAGTGGTTAAAAATAAAATTTTGTGTGTTTCTAAACTAAATAAATAAGAAATATCTCGAGCAATAAAGACTCTTCAAAGACTTGAAGATTATTTGTTATAAGTCTATCATATCCAAATGATTATCACTGCATTTAGAAACAAAGTGTAAATTATAAGAAACAATTTAAAGTTGTTTTTATACTATTTACTTTGTATTAAAATTTTATTCTTATTCAATTATCAAATAAATATGCGAGTAAATATGTAAATAAATGTAAAAAGTTATATAAAACAGTCCCTAATGCTGTTTACAAATATTTAATAATCAATATAACTATGAATATACATAGTTGATGTCTTATGAGTTATGATTAATATGAGAATATTGACAATAGATAGGTATATTATATTCTTAAATTATTAATTTTGTTGTCTTAATCGATCAATTTATAAATAAACAAATTTTGTCATGGAATTTTTAATTTTGTACTCATATTTAACTTTTTATTATAGAATGGAGTTGAGCAATGTTCAACAATTATTACTGATACTAAACCGTATCAAAACAAAAAAAAACATCCTATAAAAACAATTAAGGTAAGATTTTTATTACAAGCTTAGATAGTAGCTATATCATTTAATTTTATGCGTGAAAATATAGCATGATAATTTATAATACCTATTACCTATATTGTATGTATAATGGAATAAATCTTAGTTAGCTTATTATGATACAGAATATAACTGTAGTTAGTTGGATATATTATTCTCATTACAAATAATTCTTTTTTATATTAAGTCTTTGATTATAACTTAAACATAAAAAAGTTTATTTATAGGTATTAATTATTATTTTTAATGTACCTAGTGGGGATTATAAATATTTGTGATAAACATAGTTATTTAAACTAGTTAATCAATATTGCAAGGTGATCATTAAATTGTAATGTTCAATTCTTAGTAGGTAGGTATTTAATGATAAACTGAATGAGTATTCTTTTATCATAGTTGCTTTTAGTTTATGTCTATAATGATAAATGATAATAAATTAATTTATTATGATGTTTTGACTGAACTAATGCATAACAACAAACAAATAAAGTTTAAGAACATCTACAGGTAAATAATAGTCAAGTAATCAAAATGTATCATTTAATAATTAGGCAGGACGGTAGGTAATTTAAGGTAGGATATATACTAACTTTGGAACTTTTTAAATGTGACAATTAAAATTATGATAACTTTTTATAACTTATTAACATTATCATTATTATCAACATAGTAATAAATACATACAAGGTCAATACAATATTCTAATGTTTACTATAATGTTTTCATTAAGTATAATATTTATACTTTATATTTTCAGTACTCATAAAATAAATAAATTTACTTATTAATAATATAAATTCTTTTGATGACATCATTGTATTGATGTATAGTGTTGGTGGTTAAATATTGTAATGTTTATTTGTCTGTTCATCGTAAATCGAATTACAACCATTATTTAATTTATTTCGAATTTTAATTAGTAAAAAATATATCTATTATTGCAAATGCCAAAAAAAAACTGGACGCCGCCGTTGTAACTCGTAGTCGATGTTTGATTAAAATTCATACAGTTATGTTATGATTTATTATCGATTACTATTATTATTCTTATGATAAAAAGTGCACAGACAGAGTGGCGTCTTCGTTGTTATTCTTAATATATAGACAACATGCCATGCACGGCTATAATGTGTATACATGCTAATCTATGCTTAAATTGGATATCCAAATTTACTGGTCAAAAAAATTTTCTTTCCACAACGCAAAAATGTAATGTCCCCCATTTTATAAATTCTATAAGTTAAAAATTGTCTAATTTAATAAACTTTGGTTAGATATAAATTATAATGTATATGCGGATATACCTAGGTATATGTCGTATACTCATACCTATGGATACTTTTATATATTATGTAAATAATAATACCACGTGTATATGTATCAGTTTGTATAATTATATGCCATTGATTTTCATGTTTTTACGATAATTTTTTTCTTCTGTATCGGGTCTTCGTGCATATTGTAATACATTTGTATCACACCACATACGCTATAGTTTACATTGTATAGGTATACTCTTTCAAAGCGTGCAGTCGTTGAACTCACTTGCGTTTATTTTCCTAACCGTCGCGCGTCGCGCTGATGACCAACACGCCACCCACACCTGGCACGTTGTGTTTTCGACCAAGCGGTTGGAAATTGAAACGACCATCTCTCGTTCTCGAAAAACTCTAATAACAATAACATAGCTGTACGCCGTCCTATGTACCTACTTAATATATTATAACATATTATATTAGTAGGTACTGTGCTATTATCGGATAGGTACATAAGGTGTATGAGACACGTCTACGACGGTTCGGATCGTTTGCATTTCGGACGGATGACAGACGCGGCGGCAACCAAATGATAAATCGTGCTGTTCGCCTCGTGCTTCGTGTGGTCGTAATATTATATTACGGGTTAATATTATAGGTACGCGCCAGCGATGGTTGGATTACTATCGACGCGCCGCCAAGGACCCCGACCCCACATCGTAGCCACACTGCCTTAGTTGATTGATTACAACCAAACGACGTGGTGTCGTCGCTCCGCGGTTCGGACCAATGTGTATTTTATACGTATAATATAATTTATTATAATATATTAATATTCCCCTTGTATACTATAATTTATTGTAATATAATTGTTGCTGGGAACTTGATGCACCCTAAAAACGTCAACGCAAAAGTAATTTATAAAAAATGTCCAATTACACTATTTGCTGTTCACCTGTTTAAGTAAAACTACCTTTTCAAAAAAGTACACATTATTCTGTTCGTTGTTGTGAGATATACAAATATATACATACTATCCTATAAATTAGTTTCGGCCCTAATAAAAATATTTTATTGACAGTTATTAATACTGTACAGATGTTATTTTGTCATTGCCATTTGTGCAGCAACTGCCACATATGTTACTCATAATATTTTGTTCTATTCATCCGTTTTGGTCCTGTAGGACCCGATACTTGGGATATCTTTTCTTTTACTTTCGGTATGTTTTATGTAATTTAGTCAATGTTGTACTGTTTCTTTTGAAAGAAGATAACATTCACAGATCTGGAACGTTTATATATTTTTTTTATTAGAATTTTAACAGTCCGTAGTTTATAATATTACTTCTAACAATTTAACAAACAATACCGTTAATATTGCTTGTCTCGTTTGAACGTCGTTGAAGAAATATTTTCAGAATCACATTAGGCATATTATATTATTTTAATAATAATTCGAATTAGTGTAGTGTAGTGCAATGTAATTATTTTCAGCAAATACGATAGAACTATATTATAATTTATAAAGGGTATTTGGTGATGTATATAACTTGCTTATAGCTATGTGTCCGACTTCTTGTATGAATAACGTCATAATTTAACAGGTTCCGTATACAGTATAAGCATAAATATAATCGAGAAGCTTTAACTTAATATCACGATTGCGTTATACCAGTTTTTCCTTGCAGTGCGCCGCCGTCGCGGTCTCCTTATAGTATGGCTATAATGCCGCGGTAGGAGTGGTAGAGTTAATGTCCAGTTGTTTTTCTCTTTCTCTTCTATAGAATCGGTGGTCATTATATTATTATACGCCTACGTATTTAATGTGTTGCATTCATCAAGAAAGTATCGTATATACTTATCGCACTGGCTATTAATATTTTTTTAAATCTTTCGGATATTTCGATAAAACTTGACAGTTGATAAGAGCTCATATACCACTCGCTAGTGTCCTATCTTTTAATTGGGCCACTATATAAATGGTCAGAGTCCTTTTTGTATAAGACTAACCGAAAACAGTTGTGTTGGTGCACTATACTATTTTATATCGTTTCTTCTCAGTTTTCAACCTTCATATTATATACCTTACAATATTAATATGTTATCTAATGTATGATATTATATAGTTGAGAAAAAACGCGATTTATCTTATTTTAAAATATTATATTAGTTGTATAATGTTTTACATGTTTTATTACTTCTTGATAATTGTATATTATAATCTTAGTTGTATTTTAAATAAATGTCGGTTTTGAACCATAGTATATAGGAGTTATAAATGTGCTCGATTTAGTTAATCCAAGAAACTATATTCAGTTTATGTTTGTTTTCCGGAAGTGTGCATGTTCTTCGCTGTATTCTATTAAATTTTTTTAGTTGTGGGTTATAAATTAAATTTAAAAAAGGATATTTTTCGTGTCTTGTTCAGGACAAATAAAATAGATTCTGTTATACTAAAGTGATATCGACAAAGAATAAAAACAAGTAAGAAAATTAATAATACGTTTTAAAAAATATTCTTATGAGATAGTTAGTGTAATATTTGTTTAATAATCACTTAAAGTTTTAACTTAATTCAAATAGCTGCTGTATCAGTGTACTGTGTTGTTCTATTTTTGTTTTTATTTAAAATATCTTTTTAGAAATTATTCGTAAATATCTGCCAACAAATGTTATTCCAGTATAATATTATTATTTTCAAACTAGAATCTACAAATTATATATACATTGCATTTGAAATATATATATATATTTACGACTCTAGGAATTTAGCAAAAATAAAAAAATGTTTTCATACAAACTGTAAGTACGAGTTAAACAGTAATAATAGGAAAAGTATAAGGTATTATTTTTAAAGAAATTCTAGGGATTATACATTTGCAGCTCGAAGCATGCATGAGTAAGATATGGTCGTACTAGTAAGGTACGTTTGGTATAGTTATGACTACATTTTATAGGAGTGAGATGGAGTTATTCGAAATAAAACGTTAAAAAAGTGAGTACCGCTCTATTATACTACACGGGAGTCGATTGGATCACTAATGGTTGTGTTAGGTAAATTTGAATTAAATGTTATAAAATCATTGTATGTAAAAAACGATTCTGAGCGAAAACGGTCTGTCAGCCTATATTATTAAGTATATTTTATAATACCTATTATTGTTATTAAAATAATTCATTTTAATAAACTTAAATTTTAAATTTTATACCTAATTATAAATTGCAAAATTTAAATAAAAGCATTACTTAAAAAAAAAAAATTAGATGAATCAACCAGTATATTACTATATCAATAAATGCATATTAATTTATATATTTATGTACTTACGAAGAATGTACTAAAATTTAAAATTGTTCAAAGTTTAACTACGATAAATAAGTTTAATCACAATAGTTCAACTAGAATGAATTAGGTATTATAAAAATAATATCAAACTCATTTATTAAAATACATTAGCATATTGCACCGTCGTTTGTAGAAGTTGTGTTGCTCATTCACATAATATAATGTATTATGGTAGCCGGTAGGTATATTAAAAATAATAATCTTGGTGGAATTTTACATAAGATATTTTTGAACTAAAAGTTTCGAGTGCGCGTGCCAATTTAAACTTCCAAATGTAATAAATTCTTTGTAATATTTTATTATTATTTTTTGTATAATGTAGGTATAATATACCTATACTATTCCAAATTTCAATCATATTCATCATTTTAAGAATTGTTCAACTGTTTAATATAACACCTTGCTGTTGGTTGATTAATGAGTCTATTATGTATTGATACAGTGAATGATCTTCGTTTAATGGCCCATTGATTCGTGGTTAAAATATCTCGTTGTTACTAATGAAAAAATTATGTTTATTTCTGCTCGAATAAAATTGTTGGAGTGAAATGCTCGAAAGTTTGACTCCGTAATTTATTCGTCGATGTATCAGAGTATTCGTGATGTACAAATAAAACTATCAACATATAGCTGGTGAAATGTTTTATACATAGGAAGTTAATTAAAATTTAAACAAATAATATTATATAATATATATATTATATATGCATAAGAATAGTTAGAACTGGTTTCTCTACACGAACTTTCCGCATATACCTATCTGCGATTCGTTTAGTATAGACGAGTGTTGTTCAAGTATGTACGCAATTTCTCTATATTATATTTAATAGTAATTTACTGCCCCGGATAATACGCGTAGTTAAGTAGTCGATGCCGCTTACGCGATCAAACAAGTTAGATTTATTTTATCGGTTAAATGATTTAAAATGACGTATCTATGATTTGTATTACCATTGATTTTTATTCTAAAATCAATGGTATTACTATAATAGATCCACGTCTCAAGATGTTGATGGCATTTGAATATTCTTCTACTTTTTGAATGTTCAACATAGTGATTTTGTTTATGTACTGCAACAGTTTATTTTCATTGTATTGGAAATTAGAATCTATTCTAATCGACGTTAACGACGTTTTGGTTTGTATTTTTTGAATTCTACGGTCTTAAGAACAAATATTCTGGAGGATTTTTCTACATAGGGAATCTTTGTTTGGTAGATTCTTTGCGTTTGATTATATTATATATTATTGTATAGATATCTGTAAGCGATAAGCGTGAGTATTAATACGAGTGAGCTGGTCTTCTTCTATCGGAACACAACGGAGATGTTATTCGTGATGGCAATGAGTAAAGAGGAGAAGTTAGATGGAGAGGTACGGTTGGACTGAGAAAAAGAAGAAAACAAAACAACGGTACTTTCTATAAGAAATAAAGATCCGTGTGTTTATTATATATGTGTTCGTGTGTGCGGGTGGATGAGGAGGTAGGTCGCCGGTGGAAAGTGGTGGCGGTGGAGGCGGCGCGGCGGTCTCCCAGTAAGCCACGGCGGCGGCAGTCGTGTACACCGCACACAAACACAACCGGTTTGCCGCCGCCGTCGAAGAATTCTTCGCGCGAATCCAATCCTGTAATGGTCGTGCATGCCCGAGGGGGTGTCGACCGGCGGCGTCGTCGATCGTCGGGAAAAACTCATCGCTCGGGCGAAATTCATACCGCTGCAGTCCGCGGACGTACCCGCGCCGTGTACCTACACGGATTATTTATTTGTCGCCAAACGGTCGGCTGTCGTGCGACAAGTCTAGTGTCCGTGACCGGTTTAATAGTGTTTCGCCAACGAATAATACTACCTAGTAAAGTGACATCGAATTAGGTTTGTTTGTACTTTTTTTTAAAAAATAAATTTCAAACCGCCGGTGTTATTGTCGAATAATAGTACGTAATTATTGTTATTAGTTATTTCACATCATCATACTCTATAACCTGGTATATATAATGTCGTGTGGCTGATTTTTCTTTTGGTTGTATGCAATGGTACCCACTGGGATTTTTTAAATGAACCAAACAATCAGTGTGTAGTAATGCAAATATGTGGTTACCTATGTATGTATCACAAAAATTTAACTTTGCGCCCACTGAGCTGATTTTCTGCTGGCGCCTCTGGTTGTATGTGCAAACAAACATTGTGCTAGATATAAGTATAAAACTAATAACATTTTGTAACTTCCGACATTTGAGACTTGTCATATACTTAGTTTGGTTCGGCTATACACAGTAGCCAGTAGGTTTAATATTCAAATTATCTTGCGAAGTTATCAATGCTGATATTAATTATTATTTTATATACTGTAGGACTGTGAATGTATTGATTTTTCAAATCGAAAAATTTCATTATGTATTAAAAATAAGTGGAATACGAATTTGATTTAAGACATTATCATTCGAAATAATTAATACCAGTATTAAATAAATTTAATTTTGCATCTTTTAGACGTCGACACGTAGTGTATTATAAATATAAATTCATATAATATTATAAGTCTTTATGTGTTCTTATTCCATATTTGAGAAAAAATTGTTGATTTGGCTTTATATACTATCATATAATTTTATAACATAAAACGCTTATCAATTATAAAATATATTATACAATTTTTCAAAAAAAATGTTTTTCGTATTTTACATTTATTTAAATACCTTTTATTATTTTATTAAATTACTTGCATATTATTTATCTTTAAAATCATAAACATATACATATTGTGAATTTTTTTTGCAAGGTTATTTTGCATATTTTTTAATTTTTGGTTTATACTAATTTCATATTTCCCTGTTTTTGAGTGCATAAGTACATGCATACATTTAACGTATTTTTACGGGATTAAATGTACTGTTCTGGTTATATTATCTGTTTGATTGGTGCCAAAATTAACACTACTTAAGGTGTTCGACTGTGTTAGTGAAATACTTAAATACTTGTTAACAATTGTACTAATTGTCCTCTCACATATGCGAATAGATTTCAAATATATTTACTATTCAGAAATCAGAGCAGCGTTATGAAGTCTATTTAGTGTTTATGAGCGCTATCTGATTTTCTGAGTATCTGACTAGGGGCTTTGATCAGGTAAAAGTTAATTTTGTTATTCAATTTGTTGGTTGTTGGACTTGTGTTTATAACTTGTCGTTATAAACGATATTATACAACTATTACCCATTAGTGCATCATCGCCTTGGCCTTTGAGGCACTTTTAAAAAACCACGAAAATTAAAGTCACGGGACCTCGGGGACACATCAAATTGATGTATCGTGGATCTAAATCCTACACTTAGAAGCAATAGTATAGTTTTATTCAATCGATCTTAATACGTAGATATAACCACATAGTAATCATTTGGCGTTCGCCCTAAAATAAAAATAAAAATAATGTTGCCGAAGTTTTTTGAAAAAAATATACTTTGTAGTCATGCTTATCGTGTTCTACAATATAATACGTACCTTACTAAAATACTTGTTTTCTGTTCCTTTGTCCGTTTATATATACGGTATATAAACAATGAGCATTGTTAAACCTTACGATATATATGTTAAACGAAGTTATAAATAAAGTGAACTACTATTATTGCTACAGCAATAACTTCTTGTTTGCATACGTTTTACACATACACAAATTAGGAAATATTTGAAATTTAGGTGGTAACATTGTAACGCAATAATTTATTATTACACTCTTGATCGTTCAACATGGCCCGACCAATAGTATTCCAAATGGCAAATACTGAAATAACTATGTAAATTATCAAATATATGTACGTTTGAACCGTTTGATGTACGAATACATTTTTCTCCATTAATGTGTATTATAAAATATAAACTTACCTATTACTCCAATCTAACATCTTGTTTTTAACCTATTTAATATGACATTTTAGTTTCCCCTTGTCATATATATATTATTTATGCCTAAACAATAGAACGGTTGTTGACTCCCGGTACCTCATATTATGTTAATTTTGCAGCGTGAATTTGAATAATTTAAACTGTTTTCTATTTTGAATATTTTTTTGTCTCAGACGACCCCCCTTATAAATAAGTACATAGGTATAATATAAGATTTGCATAAATTTGCAGAGGGGTCTTTATTAATTTTATTGCCACAATGTATCTTTAGTTTTATAATGTATACAATATGTATTAGTTACGTTATGTAAATATTAATACGACTATAATAATATGTGCATTGTGCCGTGTATTGTAAATGAAGCGGATTTTAAAACTATACATTAAATGAGCAGAACATATGTTATTTCACGAGGCTATACCTAAATCAATAACTGCAAAAACTTAAAACCTCCAATAGTACAATAGGTACCATATTATTTCGTAATAATGGACGTGATAGTAACGTTACTGAAATATTTAATGCATTTTGATGTGTTTTGTTCGTCTGTACCACCCGAATACAATACATCTCGTACAATAATGTATTGATGGCTCATTAAAATATTTTAATATTATTCATCAATTGTTTAAATTTTTAAGACACTAATTAATTATTTCATATCATGAATTATCCTTTTTCGCTGTTGAAAAATGTAATTATTTGATTTGAAATATTTCCGATTAATCTATATGTACGAATAACTATATATTACGTTTGAACAGTTGTATGAAGTTCTTGTATTTACAATAATATGCTCATTACAGAATAAATAAACAAAATCAAAATATAGTAATACATATATTATTGTTTATCGTATTAAATGGATTTTGTACTTATTGCGTCGTTGGTCGTTTTATCACGTCGAGATCGATTTATATACGATGAAAATACATGTTGAAATACTTCAATTTTTTTGAACATATATTATGAATGATTTAAATTGTGAAGCTTAAAAAACATAGATTGATTTTAGGCAAATATAATTTCATAAGAAAAGAAAGTTTTTTTAACCTAACTTGAATCATATTATATTGAGTACTTATTAAATAATTAAACGGTCATATTATATAGATGGTCTACAATTTTTTAATAACGTATTGATAATATAATATTTTACTATTTACCGTGGTCGGTGTATGTTGAAAAATATACTTTATTTTTGTATTCGATAGAATATTATGCGTAGTTTATTATGTTGTTTATCAGGTAAAATCCGATGGTATTAATTATAATTCGAATTGCCCGAATGATGTTATATCCAAAATATGATGTAATCCATTTGATAATATAGTTTAACTATTTATATTTTCCATACCAATTGGCGTTTATATCATATGCGTATATAATTTAAATCACTATCTTAATTCTTAATGGTAGTTATTAAAGTTTAAATACAAACATAAGCGTACGTAGTATCGGTTTACATAATATTGTTGAAGTTGATTTATTAGGAATAAATACATTAATTTTTTCTAGAGTCTACTGATTTCCTTTATTGAATTGAATTTATAGATATTCATAAACGTAAAATGCTATTTTTACATATTATTTTTGATTCTGAAAAGCGATGAATGTATAATTTATTGATCTTATTATGTTATTTTAGACACGTAAAGACACTTTTTATGTAGTAGAAAAATGCTTCAATGTTCAATATTGAGGGTGGTTTCTGGTAGCAAAATTGATCCAGTTTGCTGGTTAAAAGTAAACATTTCCAGTATTTTTCAAAATATGCTATTATTGGGAAAACAATTTTTGTTGTAATAAAAATACCAAATCATAGAGATTTTAAATTTTCTAAATATTTTGGAGCTTTTTGAACTATTTATACTAAAACATTTTAAATGTTCGAATTTTTTCGATTTATGTCGATAAGTTCATTTATTTATTATTTAGTTCAAAAAACTTCATAAGTTGCACTGATTGGTATTTAAAAAAAAATTAGAGTAAAGCCACTTTTAAAAAAAGATCGAAAATCTAGTTACAATTTTTTATATAAGGGTTTAAATTTCAAATCTTTACAAATCGTTAAAACCTTGAAAATGTTCGTGTTAAGAATTCATACAATTTGAATTTGAGTAGCTATACTTCATGTTTGAAAATGTTATATAAGGATCCAATAATAAGTATCAAAGATACGTCATATTGTTATGTACAATTTTTTTTATAGATATTTGATATTCAAATGTCGATGAATGGAATGTTTAAAACATTTTTTGCTTAACGATTTTAGTTATTTTGTTGTAACACTAGTAGTGACTTCAAACTTTTCGTTACGACAATGAAATGTTCAAAATATTTAGACAAATTTTAAACTATTTATGCCAAGGAACCTATTTATACTTTAAACACATATTTACACATTCCTAAATTGAATAAAATTAAAATTATTTTTAAATTTTACTTACTTAATATCTTTAATACTTTATTAAATTTATATCTATTAGAAAAAAAAATCATATATATAATATATATATGATTGTTATTATTTTTCTTTTATTATTTAATTATTCTCACAATATAAAAATGTTTTTATTAATATAATATGTTTAATATATGGTTTTCAATATTTTATAGTTTTGTAACCCTTAATATTAGGTTTAAAAAATTGAGAAACGTTGAATCGGTCAATATCTCGTTGGTTGGAACAGATATTGGTTTAAAATATGAAGAAAAGTATTTAAACTATTGAGAGGCATGTAAAATAATATATAATAATATAATATAAAATATACTAATCGTATACGTTAAACCTATGTGATATATTAATATATATGATATTATCATTAGTAAATGAAAACTCTTCTAGTGATTATCTATTCTTGTTGTTAACTCATTCCGGTGGCCGGTAATATAGCGAGTACCTAATCTAAAGGTCGATTTTTTTTATAGCCCTTATCTTTTTTTAGGAAAAGGGGCATCACATATACCTATGTATTTTATTAATATTTTGATTTTAATTATGTACTATTCAAAATACAATTTCTATATTTATGTTATTCGATTTTCTACTGTTTAATATAAAAAGTTATGTAACGTTTAAGCGAAACATTCAATTAAAAGGAAAAATCAATTATTGTTATATTAAATGTATTTATTCATTCGATATTATTTATTTATATTATTATAATAAAGTATTGGAGTTACTTAAATCACATTTGTACAAACAAATATAATATAGAAATTATAGTTGTGCCGTAGTTTAATATAGTTTTAAAATATGGAAATGTGTTTAAATGCTTGTACCTATATTTTAAGCAAGTTTTGTCATTTTGTTTTAGAATTTAAAATCGAAAAGTTAGTAACTTATAATTGAAAAGCTATAATAACCAAAAAAAAGAGTATAATTTTTTAAGGCAAATGGACGTTGTTATGTAGAATTTTTTTTTATTAATTAAATACGATATTATAATGATCTATAAAAAAGAAAAATGGCATAACTAATAACATAATCTATAAAGGTTTTTTTTAAAATCAATATCTAATTTTTTGTACTAATTGTTACGTAACTAAAAAATAATCAAAGTAATAATAATTTATACGAAAACCAATTTGTCTTTGTAATTTATTTTTCATTGTTAGTTTATAGTATAGATTAATGGGTTGAAATAACTTTGGATATTACATTATTATTCAATCAAATGGACAATATGTTTTGATTTGTACGCAATACACAGAATCGTATTTATATGTCTTTTCGAATGTTTCATTATCTTGAGAATAATGTATAATGAGAACAAAATATGGCATATACCTAACCTATACAATGTATTTTAAGTTCTTAAACTAGTTCGATTCCTCCATGTATTGTGAGAAAGGAGTATTACTCACACATAAACAAAAATCATACTTTGAAAAATGACAATTACGAGTGAAAGTATCCAAAAAACTATACAAATTGAAGTAAAAAACAGTTATTTATATGTATGTGACTAAAAGTCGAATTTTCTGGTAATATTATTATCATGATCATCACAAATATATGAGAATAATATTGTGTTCTATTTATACGCTAACAGATATACGTAATATTTCATTAGGTGCATATTCTAAAAAACACATTATATTATATTTTTACAGGTGTACATTACTTGCGTTTCGAATATTATGTATAATTTCTTCCCTATTTGAGTGTGTTAACTTGAAATAGAGTCAAGTACATAGATTGCGTCTCTGGCTGCATATTTGTATTTATATTTGTTAGTAGTTCATTAAATAATCTATAATTTTAACCTATTTAAATTTATAATTAAATACCTATTCAATACTCGTTATTTAATATTAGTACCTAACTAAAAGTAAAATAATATGTTTTTTGTATAATATAAATATGACTATTTGTCTTATTGTTTTTAAACATAAAATGTTATTACATTGGATTAACGTAGCTTAACTTAATTCTAAATTTAAATTATTTCCTAAATATACTAGTATCTTATTTTACAAATGTTAGGAGCGGTAAAAGCTGGTTTATATTGAACCACTGAATAAGATAACTTTAAAGCTGACTATAGTTTAAATAGTTGTCAAGAAAAAGATCTTGCACTTAAAAAACCAAAATGAGAAACAACCCCTTTATATTTTATAATCTATAAAGAGAAAAAAACAATCAAATACTAGGTAATATACTAAAAATCGATAAATGTGTAATCACTAAACATATATTATGATATCTACTTAATATAACTTAATTATTATTACGAAATTCTTTTGCACTGATCTGCATTACTATTATCACTACTTTATTATTATTATTTATCTACTATTTGCATATTATGTAGACTAAACTATGGTCTACGGTAAGCCTACAAAGACTTGTAGGGGCTGCTAATTTGAATAAAAATATCAAATCTTTATAATCATTTTTACTAATTTGCTCGTTTTCTGCAGGATGGTGTTACTGGTGCGAGGCGTAGTTCAGGACGAACCACCACCGGACACGAGGACTCTATACCTCAACCATCCAGTACTCCGAGATTCCGCATCACAACTGCTCACCATCTCCACAAAAGTCGTCGGGCCTATAGGGCTCCTTTACGTGTGTCAACGGGAGATGGCCGTGACCGTGCCGCATGACAGTACGTATACTTGTATTATTATACAATAATATGGTATTCACATGTTTAATCGTGTCGGGGGGGGGGGGGGAGTGGTTAAATGTTTTTTAATTATATTTATTTGTTTCAATATTGGGGATAATAGCGCTTGTATTATAATAATGTAATGATATCGTTAACGGTGTATTAATAATGAAAATTTATTGTAATTATATTGGTTCCGAGTTTTTATAACGACTTCGCTGCCCGGTCCTATCTTGGAATATATAAAGATCAGAGGTGAGATCCTCGTAATAATACGTTATTGTGCGTGTGCAACACAATTATATCTTCGATACTTAATAATTAGTATAGCTTTACGTCCATACGTACTGAATTGAGCACCTGCTTCATATAATTACTTCCCATTTCGCTAGCTAGTATTTCCAATTTCGGTTTTCATTCTCTGGCTGACAGAAAAATAAAAATTAGCTTGACATTAACCCATTACTACGTGAGAATTTTCATACCTACCTAAAAATAGTAAATATTCGTTTCTCCTTATCTCTTGAACCGTGTTATGAATTTTAAAGTCACCTTTTTTTTTACTTATAAGCTCTGTGGGTAAATCCCTTATCTATCAGTCATCGACTGCTTAGATGCCAATGAGTGCCAACCTCTCCTTCTGGTATTATACGTATAATAAAGATTTATATACACAGTCTTACTTTGAAATATCTGTCCGTATTTTGAATGATAATTAAATACTCGTTCATATAGCCATACTATAGGGCAGCGATTTGGAAATATAACCGTATAATTTATTATAAATAGGTGCCTACCTAATAAAGTAATAACTAATAACCTATTTAGTATGTTGATGAGTATAATAATAACCACCTAACGTTCAATATTTTTGATTATTTTACTTTATCGTACATTTATTTTATTATGAGTAGTTCATACGACTTTCAACCCTCCCCCACCTTCCCACTTAAAAAAGCTGAACATGCCACTGATCGATTTAATGAAAACAGTCTAGTACTTATTGTACATTGATTTATATTTATGATTTATGACGTAATACTACTATACTAATACATTTATTTAATGTTTATAGAAAACGTGTCGATCATTGGTTCCGACGATGTTACCACTTGCATCATTCTCGTACTCCGACATACCGGTAAGTTTATTTTGTATTAATAGTTATTAAATTAATACATAACAAATGTTAATGTTTATATCGTATCCGTATATATGTATTTTTTAAGCACTATAAAATAGGTACTTTAAATCCATAACGATATGCCTCACCTAAAACTCTTTAGTTTCAACGGTTAATGAGTCCTTCAATATTAATGAAACATTTTTCATTGTAAAATAATTTGGTGAATTTCAAAATGTAATATTGACATTTCTTATGATTTAAAATAATTTCAAGTCTTATGCGTGGTATAATTTTTATTATATTTTGAGTTTATTGGTTAAAAAAAAAACAAAATATTTGCTAGACACGCTCATAAAAATCTTGATTATCTTAATTATGTAAGTCGAGCACTGCTTCTAAATGCACATATATAAAATACGTTTAAAATGGTTTTCAAATGCAGTCCTAGTTGCTCTCTAGGGTCTAATATGAGTATTCAGTATATAAATCATTAGAATGTTATAGTTCTCTAATTTTTTAAATATACGTTTTGGTAATATAAGCGCATGTTGCGTACTTATATTTACTTACCTATGTTATATACTATTTTGAATAGTCTATTGTATTCGCCGTATACGTATATTTGTAGTTTTAGGTTAGTTTAATTAGGGTACCTATATAGACATGGCGGCACTGATGCCCAAACAATATGCGAAATTCGAAAACCGATTATTTTCAAACACCATGTCATATAATTATACCTATACGCTTTTATATTATTATTAAATATTTCTCTGCCGTACCCATAACTCTATAATTCGGAGGTTCCCAAACTTTGTTTTTCGCGTACCACTGTTTGAAAATAGAACTGTTCAAAATATCAATACATTTAATTATATATTTAAATGCTAAGGCAGTAAAATAATTTATTACGTTATACGTTTTTATTATCTACGTTGTGCAAGGTGTGTGTCAACAATAATAAGTACGACTTCTTGACGTACTTTCCGTGACTCGGGATAACAATTAATAACAATAATATTAATTTACACAAAATATAGACAAATATAAGATCCATCACAAACATCCAATAAATAAATAATATTTTCCGTACTATCATATGGATTTTGCTTAGTCCTTATCCTTCTGTTTAACACTAGTGGTATGCTTACCACAGTTTGGGAACCTCTGCCTAACCTTTATATGTATGTCGTATAGATGTATACTGTATAGTGTCTATACATCGTATATATATAACACAGTAGTCATGTAAAAATCGTGGCTTCTAACTAATTTATTTTGTAACTATATTTAATAAATGATCGAGTGTTACCGCTGGGTTGCTACTCACCTCACGCATTCACAACAATTGTATTTCAGCCCATATGCTTATTGTAACCTTTATTGCAGATTGTATATATTCTAATAAATGTTAAAAAAAATAAAAATATTTAATAAATAATAAAACTGTCATAATAAATTATAACAATCTAAATAATATCTAAGTAAGTTAAGATTACCTTTTATTAAAATAATTAAATATCTATAATAGATATATAATAAGCAACAAAGCATTGTATACTCACTATATAATTGATTGAAACATGGTGATTTTTTTCTTTCACAACCAAACATTCACAATTATGTACCCTGATAATTCTTTGAGCTTGATATGTCTGCACTATAACATATAATTGATAGTTTTTTCGGGAATGTTTACACATATCATGTTTAGGTTCCGGTGCTGTGGGATTTGCTCATCTAGACGGTTCGTGTACCGAGGAATGTGTGGTGAACATGGTGCACAGGATCCAAGAGCTGTCCATGGGATTCCCAGACGGTCGACTGGAAATGTCTCTGATTGGCGGATTCACTCATGTATTGCGTTATGGCGAACAAGTGTTTTATAGTCTGATGGGTAAATGTCGTAACCGTTATTTTCCAACCGAAAAGTCGGTATAAATCAACGCAATACATAATAATAATACTATTATATCTCGCACTCGTGCGTACATATATAACAGTTGCTGTTCACAAACATCAAACCGAAATCGAACTTGTGCTCGCGTGTGTTGGAGAACTCAACACCATAATGCGGAACAACGTCCACTGGCCGTTGCTTTACGGAGCGGGTAATGTTTTTTTTAAATAATAATATTTTTGTTCTTTAAATACGATTTTAATGTTAATTCTGTGCCCGTGCCCCTTATACAGGAGTTATGGTCAAGAGCGGTGAAGTGTTTCCGGCCAACTTTCCTGACAAAGGACCCGAACAACCTCTGAGATTAGCTCGGCTGTTCACAGGCCTGCAACCGGTACATATAAATATACGTGTATAATATTATGTATTATAATTTGAAATTATTCTTTTCGTTAAATTTATATGTTTGAAAATATACACACATATATACGTATATATTTTTTTCACACAATTTGAAGCCATTACAAGTTACAACACTACATTTTGTTGTATTTTTTTAAAATTTTTAATTAGTTTTAATGACAACATACATTTTTAATTTCATTCTCTTATAGTCACAACCGTGGTATAACGTTATATGTTTTCTTAACACATAAATAGGTGTTGGACGTGTACGACTGTAGCTTGGGTCTCTTGAGAATCGGACCGTTCAACTACGAGCCCATGAGAAGTGTCGACTTGTGGCTCCAGCAGTCCGATGAATTCATCCTGCAAGCTTTGTCGACTACGCCCGACGTAGAACCACCGCACACAGTCATGGCCGTAAGAATACAATTACATGCCCAATATATTATTTTAATACTTGTACACCGTATTCTCCGTATTTAGAAATTCAAAGCTTGATAGTTGTTGTGTATGAATAATAATAATGTATAACAATATACTATTTGTTATTGAATACGACTAGGAAAATACTAAAATATTAATATATTTATGGAAAAACGTATTATTTTGTCTTTTGGCCGAATATTCATGGACAAATGTATTTCTAAAATATGGTTTCTAGTTTTAGAAATTTACATACCTAGTTTTTGATAAAACAATCAAATATATGTCGGGGTCTGCGTTTTACATTTTATTCCTATAATACAAGTTACTGTAACACACACATGACTTTTGCATTTGAATATAATTAATTAAAATATAGTATTCATATTTTTATTATTGTTTTATTTCAGATACGAGCCTCTCTAAAATACGTCCAAGATCATCCGTTTCCAGCGGTTACGGTGTTCAGGGATAATCGACCGTTATACTACAGACGAGATGAACACTCTGGCACGTGGACTCCATTTCGCTATTAAAGAAATAGGAACCTCTAACTCGACAATCTAACGATACAACGAAAGTGCCAAATCAATGTTTGTACGGCGTCGACGATTTGGTAACATTCAAATTTAAAATATCATTGACAAAAAATTACAAGTGTTAGTTTTTTTAATATTAACTATTATTATTATTTATAGAACATTCCATTTCGTTTTGCCCTAATATTGTGTTTTATAAGCTGTTCATTTTTATTGTTTTATTTGTAAGTGCCTTTATAGTTAAATTCAATTTTTTTAAAGCTGTTTTTATAATTTTTAGAAGCTAATGGAGAACTTGAGAACACTTAAATAAATTATTATAATATGTATTAAGTTTCAACTGTGGTAATATTATATTTTATGTTGTACGATGAAATAATCAAAAAAAAAAAAAAAATACAATGTTGATTTATTTTTTTAACAATTGTTTCATACATGTGAATTTTAATCAAAATGAATGTTAAGACACTGTACAATAACTATTATATTTTTTTATCATAATTTATTTTGCAAGTGTCATTCTTTTAGTTGTATTATTGTAATATTGTCATTGGCAACTCAATACAACATATTTGTATGTTGTAATTATATAAAGTCATTAACTCATACCTGTATAGTATATACCTGCAGAGCTTGGAAATGAAATTTAAAATACTGGTATTTGCACAGGAACATTACGAAGATATTTTAACCTTAACTGGTACCGATATTTGTTGGTATAGAATTTTTCTGGTTCCATATTATTCAGCTAATTTATTTATTAAGGTAATAATAATAATTGGTTCATTGAATTTCATTGTTAGTGTATAAAAAACACCAGATACCTAAGTATTAAGGACCACATTGCATGTGTTGTCTCCGTCTAACACACGTACGACATAACACATTTTCGTTCACTAGTTTTGATATTAGAGTGAATTGACATATTATCAAACTTTTAGGTAAGAACGTTATCTGTGTTCTCTCGTTTGTTTTTTACGATATTTTAATTTTAATTTTTTAAATGAATTATGATTTGTGAATATGTAAAATATTAATATTTGAAAATGCTTTTAAATCAATTAACTAACTATATTATTACAATTCATAGTTTCAATGCACTTATGAAGAGATGAAGTTTTTCTATTCATAGCATTTACTATTAATTTAATAATATATCTTCCTTGAAAATGACTATGCAAATATTAGCTATACGCCCACACAACTGTCAGAAACCGAGACATTCTCAACATTTAATTTTGGATACTATCCAGTCTTAGTATTATGAGCTATCTCATTCAATTTATCATTTAAACTCATTTTTAAGCTTATAATTATACTATTTGTATGAAACAATAATTTGTCAACACTAAAATCACAACTAAAACTACTTTTTTGTTGTTAACTATTTGTTCCCACTAAAACCATTTTAAAAATAATAAACGTTTATTTTGGGGAAAAAAATCATGTTTCTTCTACTAATGTGGAGAGAGGAAAATTTGAAGTACGAAAGCATGTTTTCGGTAAGGAAAATTGCAAATTTATATCCATCATCATGACGTGCTGCTCTGGCAGCGTTCAAGAATGGTGTTCATACCATTATCCCTAGCATGACTATCCATACTGAAAACCTACTTTTCAAGTATTATATGTTATAAACACAATGATATTTTCAATTGCAATTTTTTCGGCAAAAATTAATTTACTTACTGATTCCTATAGTAGTGAAATACTAAAATAGTTTTTTTTTTGTAAAATTATATGCGGAGAGGCCGTCTTCGATCATAATCATTTATGGAATACCTACAATAATTGTATACAATTGAATCAAAATTTAACCTATCTTTTACAGTGATCCATATTTAATTTAGATACTTACTGATAATAAATATTATTAGATGGCTCACTGCGGTATAAAATTCACTGCTCTTAATTTACTATAGCGATCCGGGTGTTGCCATGTTATAAGCACAATTTATTTAGATAATATCATCACTCATCACTCATCAGTATATGATGTTATCTAGTGATATCTTATTGTAATATCTTTTAAGACATTTTTAGTCGTAATTTGCCGGAATTTAGGGCTTGCATTGTCCGCCAGGAGTGCTAAGAGGGCCGATTTTTTTAAAAAATACTGTGTACTTAGGACCTAGCGGTATATGCATTTAAACTTTAAGAACGAATTTAGTTTATTTTCCAAGTTAATTTAATGAATTTTTTTGGAAATGTTAGTATTTTTATACTCAACTTGTTGGGGAATCAGAATTGAAATACTATACTTACTGGTTAATTTTTTTTTTATTGTTAATAAATCACCTACAACTTAATTGTTTAAGTGGTTAATTTACAATACAAATGCAGCATATTTTTATGTAGTAGTTGCATAACGTCATATACTCATAACCAAAAAGTTCGGATTATTATGCAAAAATTATTGTAAAATATGCGCATATTTATGCACTCAAAAATTAAAATATGCAAAAAAATTTTTTAACGGTGTGTTAAAAAAAAACTGATCATCTTAAAATAATTACAAAATATATTACGTGAAAAAAAATACAATTTAATTATCAGTTATTTTTCTTCTTACAAACGTGTAAAAACTATTATACATTTATGCCTATTGCTTAATTAAATAAATGCAAAATTAATAACAAAAAATGTTACATTAATTTTGGAACGAGTACCAACATGAAGTTACGAAATGTGATTTTATATTTTCAAATTTGAAATTTTTACGAATGTTAATAAGGAAACATAGATTTATATTTGGAAAAACTTCTTTCTACTTAGCAAGACACGATATAGGTGCATACTTAAAACAAGAATTTACTATTTCTAATGTGTTTTGAAGTTCCTAAATGTTAAATAATCTATGATTTTCTATCACATATGATACGTTGGTTTTACAAAAAGTACAAAATAATATAGCTCCATCTGTAATTTCATTTTTCACGTATAAGCTTTCTTTACTTTTGACATTTTCTTAGAGAAAGATAAAAATTTAAAGTTTACAAAATTTTATTTTATACGAACACAAAAACTGCGGTGGATAATTGGATAAATAACACTAATAGTTTACCGTCACTAACTAATTGAAATACACAAGCCGTGCATTACGTGTATATATAAGGAGCAGATAACACAAATATGTAGACTGTCAATAAAAATCGGCTACTGCAATTGGCCAGTTTGTGCTTAGAATAACTTTTATGTCGGCAGCACACTCGCCTTGCCTTGCAAAAAATAAAAAAATCGTCAACTGTTTATAAAAACTGCAACTTTATATAATATTCATATAGGAATATGCAATCAGTTCGCATTTTTATTCAAATATGCGAAAATAGTCTAAAAAAATTAATCGTAGACTCTACAGATCACAAAATGTCGACATTTTTAATCAAAATTATTCTGGGTCAATAGTTGTAGAAGAATATGCATTTTCATAAAAATCCGGGCCCTACTCATAACCTTTACGCTATAAATTAAATTTTGCTCACATGTTGTAAAATCATACACACATATAACTATTAGTAGGTAGGTCAGTGGCTTTATAGTATGGACGAAATATCGACGTTATCTCCCAACCAAACGAAAGTTCTGAAAAGTTACTTGTATCTAATATTTTAACTCGTCGTAAATGCCTGGGTTTAATTTGAAATAGGCAAATCGTTCTGTAAACTTTCACCTGCAAGTCACTGGAAACTTTATTTAAGTATTCCACACAACTGCAGTTGCTTAGTTTTCCCATTTCGAGAGGGAGGTGGAAAACGACGTCGTTGATAAATTGTGAATGTAAAGGATGCATCCTTCACAGGTGAAGGGGGCCAATGATACTGGCGATCGAATTTTCGATCGCTAAGTAGTTTCAAAAGTGTGTGGTTAGTTTTGATATTAGAGTGAATAGTTAAACTATTATCAAACTTTAGGTAAGAACATTATCTGTGCTGAAGCATCGGCTTTTATTCATTATTTTTATATTTAAAGTGATATATTAAATTATGAACATTTTTAATTTGTGATATTTCACATACCCATATCTTGCTGCAAAATGAAAACTTAAAAAAATTACCATCAGATCAAATTCAACATGGATTTACAGAGTTGATGATCTATTTGTTCCAGGTTACTGGTTTTTCAGAGTACGTTCTAAATAATTATATTATAGAAGATACCGAATTTCCCACCTTCGGCGTGGGCAAAAGAACCAACTGACGCACCTCGTATTTCTAATGGGACCGAATCATTTCACAGTAACTATAACTCAATCACAATAATATGAATTTAAAAAAAAATAAGTTATTAAGTTATAATATATTATATTTATTCAAATATAATATAATACATCGTATGACAATATAACACATTTTTAACCATACCAGTTAATTACGAGTTCTAAGTCTCTAAAAATTGGAAGGTCTAATCAGTCTATAAAAATGTATTTATATATTATATACTTAAAATCTCGCTCGAATTATGTATTAGATAAATTAGGAGTTCATGTAAATTTCGCAAAAATGATATGCCAAACTTATAAGTTTGGACTAATAAGAAATATGGGAATATATAAATTCGGCCAAACTATATATTATTTTAAGTCCTTCGCCCAAATGAAAGCCATTCTATGTATCATTCATCAAAATTACATATTGATCGTGAGTTTTTAGGCCTTACAGAGATCATTCAATTTGAAGTCTCAATATAATCCATTAAAATACTTTAAGTCTTCTTCTACATTATTTGTTTATACTTTTTTGTAGGCATGAAAGTAAAACATTGAAAAAATAAGTTATTTGAACGAAATATGACGATATTTTTTTCCAACAATTTTAATTATTTCGTTAAAAAAATATATATCCGTATTTTATTGATTTGATACTTTTACCATTACTCCCGTACACTGGTATGAAAAGAGTCTATTAATATTTTTTATGCACAATGGTCAATTACATTTACAAAATATTTAGACTAATATTTTAAACTAGGTAGATATTATAAATGATTGTATTAACACGTGCAATTGTACAACATAATTATTGTACCTACATCGATATTGATTTAAACTTTTTTTAAATTTACTAATTCAATACATCCATTAGTCATTACAATGACAAGGAGTGATATACTCAATGACAAATTGCACTTGAAATCTATATAATATGGACGTATAATAGTAGAACAAGTTTCCGGGATTTTTAACAGTTAACACGCTGTGTATTGCTCAAAAACCAAAATTATCCATTTTACTGTATGCGTCCTCTATTTAGTTAGTAGTTATTTGAGATATTTCTAATCAATTTTCAAAAATGTTGCATTTATTTTTGTCATCAAATTATTTACCCAGCCGAATGCATTAGTTTAGTATTCATTAATCTTATTTTCAGTTATGTTGTTTAATATTTATAGCTGTTGAGTATTGTGTATTTATTGTTTGAACTTTGGATTATGTTGAAAAAACCTAAAAATTAATTTGACATATATTTATTAAATAATGAATGTTGTACCCCACATAGCAAGTCAATATTAAATCAAGGCTGAATAAAGATGCATTTTTAAACATTGAACATTATTTAAATATTGATTTTAGATGAAATTAGAAGCATATTAATCTTTATTGAATGTTGTATAAATGTGAAATGAAATAAAATCATATGTTCAAGAAGTATTGACCATTAAATGTTGAAACAACATTAAAAACATAATGCTTATAAGCCTTTATTCAAACAACAGTTCATATTAAATCGGCCTTGTGTGAATCTTGATTCAAGATAAATTTAAACTTTACAAAATATGGAACAAATATTGAAAATAACATACAAATACTATATATAGCTCCAGATTAAAACCATATATATTCAAGTTTACCCTCCAACCAGGGCCGGATTAAGGTTTTTGCCGCCCATAGGCTAAAATAAATTTACCACCTAATTTACATATTAAGTAAAATTTGTCGCCCTAGGCTTTAGCCTAACCAGCTTAAGCGGTAATTCGGCCCTGCCTCCAACACAAGTTTTTTTAATTTTACTTCCATAATATTATTATATTATATAACTCTAAAACCTTAACTTTTGTTTTTTTATCCATGACTATTACATGATATAATACAGCAAAACAATTCACCTACAGTATTTGTATTTTGTATGAAAGAGTAGGTATGAAAAATATAATAAATAAAAAACTACACTAATATATTTAAAGTCTTAAAATATTATATTAAAATTACTAATTATTATTTAATTAATAATAACAAAATAAATTATGTTGTAACTGCAACTCTGGAAGAAGATTTTTTTTTGATATTAAATGGAGCCTGGATCAGAGCGTTTTTAATATATTTTTCAGCATCATCAGTGGCACTTTCATAATTAAATTTTTTCATGAATTTTATTGAACCTATAAGAAAAAAATGTATTATTTTCCTGTATACAAAAATTTTAAATTAACTAATAGAAAAAAAAATTAGATGATTCAATCAAGTCAAATTAAAGTTAATATTAAACTGAAGCAAGTTAAACTTAATTTTTAATTTATAACAATAACTGAATTCAAATCTTAAGGAGAGGAAAATTAATGTGTTTATTAAACTATAAATATAACATCAGAGATGCCATGAAAATTTTATTATTTTGACTATCGTTGAACATCGATGCAGCTAGAGATAATTGTTGTAAAATGTTGAGATAACCTATCTATAGTTCCTTAAATGTTCTAGTTAGAAAATATATTCAAATATGCATTCAAATGTATTTTAAATTTATTATTTAAAATAATAATATAATATATACTAGTTGATATTGCAACTAAGGCAAAAAAGGCCAAATGATTATAATTATGTTAAAAAACTATAATACATTATATTATTTATATTAAAATAATTCATTGAATTGTAAAAATCCAGCATTTAAAATAAGAAAATATACCTAACATTGGACTGTATAATAGAACACAATTATAACTCCCCCAAAAAGTAATGATTATAAAACCAAAATTACTTACTAAAAATTAGCTTTGAAATAATTAAATTTGAAAAACATTTTTTTTTGTTTGCACGGCCACTAAAAGAATAATATTGTAGTAGTTCGTCCGTAAATAATAGCTGCATAACTCTTTTAATATAAATTTGAATTGTTTTGCCACCTAATCCGACTAGTTTATTTGTCTAGAACAAAACATAAAAAAATTACTTTATTATATGTTATAAATACATCAACAAAAACACTTACCATTAATTTATGATATTTTTGATCTGATGCCAGTTGTTCTTCAATACAATTCAAGGTATTTATGTCATCAATTGGAAAAATACAGTTGAGATTTGCGTAATCCATATCATCTTCATGTAAATTATTGTCAGGGTTTTGTGAAAATTTGTTGTTTCTTTCAATTATCAGATCAAGTTTTTCATTTAAATTTCTGATGCCATGTTTTATAATTATTAAATTATGGGATACCATATCTTTAAATTGATCATCTGTAATCATAATATAACTTATGAATTAGATTTAATATTATTATATTACAAATACATAATTAGTTAAATTTATTTTATAAATGGTAGTTCAATTTAAATATAAAATAATTACCTAATCGAAAAGGTAAAATAAATTATAGTGATGTTATCGTGAAATTAAAATATATCCATATACAATTAATAAATACTAAATTAACTAATAGTTAAATTTAAAGTATTCTTTCAATTATTTTAAAAATACCTGTTAAAAACTTTGATTTTTTTGTGTTACTAGAAATCATAGTTGAAGTTTTCATACCTAAAAAAAATTAAACAATTAATGACATATTGCATACCCAAAATATGTAAGAATATATAATTATTAAACTTAGTTATTTATTTATTCAACTTACAATCTTACTAATAGATCATAAATCATAATAGTTACACTGAGGACACATGGACACATAATACCCAAAATTTTAAATAAAAACTTAAATCAAATTAAACATCAGAAATACCTAATAATTATAACTATTATTAAAATCATTTTAATTATATAATTAATAATTGTTATTTTAAAATAACTAGTATACCAATTGGTATCTGACTACTAGGTTAGGTATTATTGGGAGGAAATGCTATCAGATGCAAAGTTTCAAGTGAAAAATTTACAATTTTTAATAATCGGTCGTGCATAGAAGGCACAAATCATTCGAGCCTTGATTTTTATTTATGCCAGTGTCAGTATAAATTACATGGTGGTTGGTACTGTACACAAATGGATTGTGCTTAAATTCTATTTTTATTTTAAAACATCATGAGATGGTTTCAATTTTATTGTGATATTTTTTTCCAAGTTATTATATTCAAACAAGAAAATAGTAAGGCATACTATTGAGTATTTGAACACTAGGTATTTAATTTTTATTTATTATGTGATTATAAAGACTATATTATTTAGTTTTTATTAATTGGTTATTAGGATATTAGGTATATTATATTAAATATATATATATTATTTTTTGTTATATAATAATACATAATTATATTATCTACAGTGAATAAAATATATTATCATAGTAATTTTAAAATCATCAGAAATTAGGGAGGAAGAGGGTATATCCTGTGACCCCACGAGCCGCCACTGCAGATTAATAAATTATGACTTAGAGTCTTAGGAACTTTTTAATTTTTAGTAAAAAAAAAAAAATATATAAGGATATATAAACATACTAGAACCTGAATGTATGCCATTTTCTTTCGTCTTAAATAACTGCTTCTTTACATTACCTTTAAAAATATACAATTAACAATTATTTTAAATTATTAATTCAAATAGTAATAAATTATAATAATCTTAGGTAAAATTACGTTTTTGAGATGACATTAATATGCTCGGAGAATATACATTAAAACTTATTTTAGTTGGAGTTTTCTTAACTGGTGAAATTTCATCTGTAGTTGTTGCGTATGAAATAGCTGACAATAATACAATACAAATGTTACAAATGTTAAATGGTTAACCAAAATTATTAAAAACTATAACTTACATTTTTGTGATAATGTTTTTTTAGGTGACACAATATCTACATAGTCTTGCAGCTTAGGAGATGACATTATTGTATCTTGCGCATATTTATATTGTGAAGAAACTATTTCAAAATATATACATTTTATACAAAACAAATGTTGTAATTACTTATAAATTAAAATTATAACTTACATTTTTGAGATGTTGATGCTCTTTTAGGAGATTTTAAACTGTCAAAACCTTGCTTAGGAGACAATATTGGAGTATCTGATGGTTGCGAGAAAACTGTTTAGCAATAATTAAATTTTGTATTAAACAAAATATATTGTTAATTACTAATAAATCACAAATGAAACTTACATTTTTGAGATGATGATGCTTTTATAGGAGATTTTAGAATATCAAAGACTTGCTTAGGAGACAATATTTTTTTTGTAACTGATACATGTTGAGATTTTCTGACTGGAAATAAGTTTTTTAACAGCAAAAATAAATAATATATTTTCTTTTTATAATCTATGCAGTTCAACCCATAAAATAGGCATTAATGAGTGTTAAAAAAGTATGAAAATTGAAAATACATTAAATAATAATAATAAATAATACAATTTGAAAATATACTTTTCTTTTTAATTGGAGACTTGCAGATTTTTGGTCTTTGATCATTATTATCTAAAAACATTAATAAGTGAGGTAAGTTACATGAATAAATGTAATTATCAACTTAATAAGTTTTCTTTACTACTTACCAGACTCGTAATTCGGCATCTCACTATAATTTCCGTTATATGAATCATCTAAATCATCACCTGAACATGTAGGTTTTAATTATAATTGTATAATGTATATAGGTAATATAACTAGTAGACTACATATTATATAGATAATTTATTAATTAATACCTGATTTACCATGATTTTTAAGTTTATTACTGTTTAATTTTCGTTGAAGTCTTGTGTCATTTTCGGAGGATGATAAATCTGAAGTAAAAACAGCTTTTTTGCATTTTTTATGTGCTTCAGAATATAATTCTTAAAACAAAATGTATAGTTGAAATAATTATATTTTGTATTTTTATAAATTTAAATAAATAATTTATTAAAACATAGATACCTAAAATATAATACCTAATATCTAACTAGGTAATACAATATTATTTCAAATTTAAACACATTACAGTAGGGTTAAGAAGTTAAGTAATTCAAATTCGAATACTTACCGATGTTTGACAACAATGCACGTGCTTTAAACCAATTAAACATTTGTGAATCAGGGTCACTTTGACTTTCGATAAATTTTTTAGTGTTTCCGTTTGGCCAAGCACATTTATATTTTGTAACCCACTTACTGGGTACCACTTCCACGGAATTGTCCTCCTTAAAATGCACTACCGACCACATTATAAAAGTGGGTATAATAATTAAAAAAAAAAAATTATAAAATGTTCACAAATCATCAAAATAATCTTACTGTAGACGCAGAGCTAACAAATACGTCTATAACGACTAATGGATGAAATTGAAATAACAATATTGACAACTGGAAATCCAAATTATGTTGGTTACTTGGGTTAATCTAATAATAATAAGATAATTATCGAATGTTCTCGGCGGCGGCAATTCGTATAATCGTATATTCCTATGATGATAACGATTTCCTATTGTTCTATTTTTAAACATATTTGTCTACAACTTACTATTCATAACCACGGATAATATAGTGTAAACATGACGCGCCGCCGCCGCTGACGGGGGACAGTGTCGGCGCAATGNACATATTTGTCTACAACTTACTATTCATAACCACGGATAATATAGTGTAAACATGACGCGCCGCCGCCGCTGACGGGGGACAGTGTCGGCGCAATTGTTATTCTTTTCAAGCAGGGGCGCATTTGCCCCGGGCGGAAGTTTTTTGGGGGCGGTACATTTTTTGTAATTTTTTTTTTTTTTGTATCTCAGAGTCAAAAAGAAAACATACAAATTGTATGACATAATGGAAAACTTGGGTTTAAGAAAAATAATAATAATTAGTATTATCATACTAATGTACTATTAAACGTTATAATATATTATGTATATAAAATTATGTCATAGTATGAGATGAGCATTTATGTAATAACATATTATACATTTATACTTATACATGTGTCATGACGTATACAATCATACAGATAATTATATTTATATATTGTGGACTGGGGAAGCGTGTACGTGCGGTTTTAGTAATAAATAATAATCGTATACTATTTTGGTATTTGCTATTATAGTTGTCAGAATCATTATACTAATATATAATGATAAATCATAAATGATACGGGAAAGAATTATTCCATAGTTAATGTGGAAAATTATTCTATTTTTAGTCATACCCGTATGCCCGTTTTATTTGCGTGTATTATTGTTATTTCTTATTATCTTTCTGATAATATTATTATGTATTATGAGTTATTATTATTATTATACTGCATAGACGCACAGTGACCGTAGTCATACGTCCTACGGATATGTAATTATATGTAATACAATTTTGTCGTCGGTTTTGTTTGTTCGTTTTGATTTTAAATTGTTTATACATTTTCTAAACTATGTCGGGGGTTTCAAATCATAAAAGAAAACCAAGTGGCGCAAAGTTTAGAAATTTGGCCAAGAAAAAGAAACAGAAAATCAAAGATTGCGTTTCGAGCTGTATGAAATTGAATAATTATTTTGAAGTTAAGCCAGTTAAGGTATGTAACTCTGAAATTTAAATTATTGTTTTTAATAGTACAAGTAGTAAAAGTATTTTCTTCATTACATTATATTTGTTATTAGATTAACTTTCAAGTTTCGGTATGTTTTTTTGTTCAAAAAATGTGAACATATTATAATAATTGTGAAATGTTATTTATTAGATTAGGCTAATCCCAACTGTATATCTGTATCTAAAATAAAAAAAAAAAACTATTTTTGTTTTTTTAAAGGCATTTTAATTATAATTTTATTCAATGTTGAATATAAAAAAAACATGTGTACCTTTATACTATAACATAAACATGGTAAAGAATTAGGAAATATGTCATATGTGTACAGGTTCATTCTAAAACACATCCAAAACCAACCTTATAACAGACTACTTATTTTAGAGTTATACTTACATTATGATAAATATATTTTAAATACATATTTTATTATTAATCATATATTCATATTAGTACTTTGATAATATTAAACTAAGTATTCCAATAGTATTTAAAATTATTTTTAATATTTTGAAATAAAATAAAAAATGATGAACAGGAAACTCAAACGTTTAATCTTTCTTCCACAAACTTGGAAAACGTGGAGAATGGGAATGATTTGTTGCTGCCTGGTTGTGAACCTACTGTTAGCACAAATACAGATAATAATTTGGTAAGTAAATACTAAATAGTCAAAACTTCTATAGTTCCATGTTTAATGTTTACTTTTAAGTCTATTTAATGATAAATTATTTTTGCTTAAAAAAATATTGTCCCAACTGGAACCTCAGTTTTTTAATATTCTAAGGCCCGGTTTTTCAATTGTCATAATAACTGCCAGTTAGTTAACCACCAGATAAATTAAACTATCGTTTAAAGCGGCGGTTAAATAGTGCACTGTTTATCAAGTGAAATTGATGTGCCAGTTAGTTAACTAGAGGTTAATCGTAAAATCAACATATCTTACGAGTGGTCATACTGCATAAAGTGTATTATCCACGATTTAAGATAGTACTATCTATTATTTTGCTTTTGCTAGTATCACCGATTATGTTTTGAAAGTGACTGTTCAACTGTAATGTTGTCTAATGTATTTACTTAAACTTTAAAGTGCTTTAAAAATGAAATAAAGTTAAAACATTATACAATTTTGTTAACTATTTATTTGTTTCTTGTATTCATTGACATTTTTTTTATAATGAGTTCGTCAAACAAAAGAAAACGTTCTTCTAATTTTAGTTTTTCCGATAAGGAACTATTATTGAAAATTGCGCTTTACAGGAAAGCAATATTGGAAAATAAAACGTCCAATGCTGTTACCTGGAAAGATAAAGAGAAAACTTGGTCAGATATTGCTTTAGAATTTAATAGCCAAACTGGTGGTTCGGTAAGTACCAATAAATTATATAGAATACATTTTTCTGTAATTTAACTAAAATGTTTATTTTATTGTTGATGCTATATTATCATTATTATTTGTACAGCCTAGAGATGGAAACAGCTTGAAAATGAAATATGAGAATATTAAAAAATCAATGAGGTGCCCAAAATCAGCACTATTTGTGACTGGTGGAGGACCAGCTCTTAGGATACAAGAACCATCATCTGATTATGAGGCAGAGTTATTTAGAACCATACAAGTTTCGGTCGAAGGTGTACCCTGTGAAATTGATTCAGATGCTATTGATAGTAAGAAGTTTATATATTTGTTAATGAAACTATTATTTTATTAATTATTTTTTAACTCAAAATAGCAGACATTTCAAATACCATGGTGGTAAATGAAGATCATGATCCTCTCTTATCCCAATTACAAGAGTTTGAATATAATGGTATGACTGATGAGGATGATGTTGAACAACCATCAAATACAACATTTTATTCCTCAAATGTTGATGATGGTAAGTAAAACAATAGTACCTAATTAAAATATGTTTATTTGAATTTGTATTTTTTTATTGATACAGTACCAAATAGTTCTACTTGGGTACCAGCTGATTCGGTAAAATTGTTAAGAACTAATGGGAAAAGTATTAAACTAAACAATTTACTGACACCAGGTAAGTAGCTAATGCACATTTTAGGTTTACACCTTAGAGCAGGGATCACCAAGTTTTGATGGGCTTTAAAATTTTTCCGAATTTCTAATAAGGCATTACCTACATAAATATTGGTGACCCCTGCCTTAGAGTCTTGAGTAGACCACCCGACAGACATGTGGAATTTGAATACTAATAAAAATATTGATAGACAAAGAGATCAACAACCAAATAGCTAAACAAACAGGTGAGTACAGAATATTAGTAGTTTCATAAAAAGGAGAAATTTAATTTTTAAATCAGTTGCTAAAAATCAATTACTTTTAAATTGGAAGTTTGTAAGTTATATTGTGTAATACATTCAGTGTGCATTATTTATTAATTCTAATATTATTTTTTTATTATTACAATTAAAATTATGGAATTGAGAAATTATTAGTGTTGTTAAGTATTTCATCAAAATAATTTTAAAACTAATTTTAATATTAAATTGTTATTTAATTAGATTTTATTTATGGTTTTTGATTCAGTATTTTAAATATATTTACTTTATTATTAGGTATATCTACTAACAATATTTTTTCTTGTAATTATTAAGTACCTATACAAAGTATTTTTCCAAATATTGAGTAGTATATTAAATACTTTTTAAAATATTCAGTACAACACTAGTTATTCAATAAATAGTTAATAGTCAAAGTATGGGTTTTTGTTTTGCTATTTATGTATTCTGGTTCATATTATAATCTTTTGTCATGTAAGTATGTAATTAATGTTTGTACATTGCTATTTTAAAATAAAATAAATTAACAAGCATTGTAACTAGATTAATAACAAAATGAAATGAGTACCCAGTTTGTAATGGCCGTATTCATAGTCGATGCTTAATAACACTGTTATATTAAATAAACCTGACTTTAGCTTAAGAGAAGATAAATATGAATTAAATTAAGGTTTGGTTGAGACCTACCTTAAGGCTTAAGCATTGCTTTTAGTTATCGCAATTTTTTTTTTTTTTAAATGATCAAAATTAGATATCAATAGCTATTGTTAAGCATCAACTATGAATACGGCCCTAAGTTTTTATATCTTTATAACTACACAATTTACTAACCAATTACTTTTGCGCAGTGTTTGATCTGAAGCTAATTAAAAGAGATTAACATATTAAGCCATATTCCATTGTACAATTTTCATCCATTCCACCTGTTGCCTCCTTCAGATCTGCTACTACCTTTGTGTCATATTAATATATGTTATTAAAAATTCCTCTTTATTCTACATCCTAAGCAGTGATCCACTCAAGCCTAATTTATATTTCTTACCTCTTTCTTTTCCTGACTCATTTTTTCTGTTTATTCCCATTATTCCCAGATCCTTCATTGAAAAAAAAAAAATGTGTTACTCTTCGGCTAGTCAAAAAATAATAGAACTAACAGAGGAGAAGAAAAGTTTAGTTGCATTGCAAGAGGAATTAGTTAGGCAAGAACTTTTGCAATCAAAAGAAACCCATAAGTTGAAGATTGAACATATGAAGGCAGAACATGAGCTACGTATGTTAATTCTTCAAAATGAATATGCCAATTCTTCAAAATGAAATTTTTTTTTAATGAATCTTTGATATATGTTTAAACTTTAAATATTTTTACTCATAAATTACATTTTAATTATTTTACATAATAATAATAATAATAATAGGTTAAATAATAAAGTTTATTGTTAATTAGTTTCATAAAATGTATATTATATATAATTATTAAAATGTAAACAAACTTTTTAATTATTTTTCATTTTTATGTTTTTGCTATTTTGTATTAAAAAAAAAATAGTATATTTTTATTTTTTTTCATTAGTTACTATATTTGATTTTTTGTAATAAAATTAAAATAATTTTTAGTTATTTAGTATACATTTTTAATGAATATAAATAGTAATTCATTATTATACCTTAATTATGTATTATAAGTTAGAACTGTTATTACTTATTATAATAACTTAATGTTACAGTTGTGAAAAATACTCATTCAATAATCGAGATCTAGCATTATTTTGATTATTTTGAATTATAGGTATATTCTCTAGAACATCTTCTGGTAATTGGATTGAATTATCATATGGAATTTTATCATTTTTGTCAATTGCTATGTTATGCAGAACTGAACATGCAATGATAACTGATTGAATCTTATGTACTTGGAATCTCATTCCAAGGGACAATATCGGAAAGCGGCGTTTCCACACGCCATATGTGCGCTCTACTGGATTTCTAGTTCTTATCTGCGATTCATTGTATACATTTTCTGGCCCAGGTTGTGGATTAAGGAATGGGGTCACAACATGATCTGTGTTGGCATACCCAGAGTCTGCAACAATTAAACTATTACCCCATTTCTTTGTAACATGTAAGTCTTGGTATATTTTTGAGTTTGAGAATATAGTTGAATCGTGAGTTGAACCCGGCCAGCGTACAACTATATCCATAATTTTTAGTTTTGAAGATACCACTGTTTGGACATTGAATGAGAACCACCCCTTTCGATTACGAAAATACTCAGAATTTGGGCCACCTTAAATAAATGATTAATTTTTTTTACATAAATAATGTGTATTTATAAAAATTCATATGTTAAAAATTAAATGTATAAATTTATATGTTTAAATAATCACAAATCCAAATCAACTATTTTATTATAATAGGTATCTGCATTATTATACATACGAGTATAATATACATCTCAACTTACCAGGACTTTGAATTTTCACATGGGTGCAATCTATAGCCCCAATGACCAATGGAAATTTCGCTATTTTATAAAAATCTTTTTGTAACTGCCTAATTTCCAAATCATTTTCTGGCATTCGAACATACTCTTTTCGGAGGTTAGCTATAGCCAGGCTTACATCTCGAACTATGAGGCAGGCTGATGATTTGCTAACGCCAATAAAATCACCTGCACTAATTAAATAGCTCCCCGTAGCATAAAACCGTAAAGTTAACAATAGTTTTTGAACTGGAGTTACAGCATGATTCCTGATCAAAATTATAAATGATGGTTAAATTAATATATGCTTAGCCCACGAATAATAATGCCTTAAGAGGGCTGGAGCGTGATTAATTTTCGGTCGAAAACATAGCTCACGACTACGCCCAAAATAATGTCCTGATATTAATTTTGAAAGCACATTTGAATTCGTCACTAAATTATCTATGCTTTGACAATTTCATTTTTCTGATTTTTATTTCTTTTTACTTAGAAATTTACTAACAAAAAGAGTAAAAATAAATCATATTAATAATTCAAATTTAAATACATTAATACAGAATATAAATAATGTACGACAGTCAAAGCATTGTAAATTTAGAGGAGAATACAAATCTGCTTTCAAAATTTAAATCAGAACATCCTACTGAACGTAGTGATTGAAGTCACAGCCCACAGGCAGTATTTTTTGAAAAAAAATGTACCTAATTTTATTAAGTAATATTTGGTGACGTGTGCATGCGCGTAGGTAAAATGACGGACGTATTATGATGCCCCTATACCGTGATCGGTACTACGAATTAAATACAGAAAATGTTAATTTACTTTCAACACATACACAAGACCCATATGAACTGAAATACAAAATGCCTAGTTTGTACTCCTTAGAATAGATTACGCTCCAGCCCCCTTAATAGTTAATTCACGGCTAAGCCAATAGGTTCTTGCCATCGGATATAATATTAGTATAAATATTAAATAGTAAATACATACCTATCAGAATTAGATGAAATAGAATGTTTTATAATATTCAAAACTTCAATAACCGTCTCTTTAGATAATCGAAATCGGGCTTTAAAATCGTAATCATCCCATTTATTAAAATGATCGATCCTACATCTTATAGTATAAGGTCTTCGAACATAGTTCACATACATGTTAAATTCATCATCGTCATCTTCAAAGAGTATAGCATGGTCCATGATGAGTTCCATGATGGGTATTGACGTATTGTCGTAACTCGTATTGAGTATAAAGTACAGGTATAAAATAATAACGAGGATAGAAAGTATTGAGTATAAAGTACAAGTATAAAAAAATAACGAGGATAGAAAATGTCAAATTTGCATATATTTTGTTATCTGATTTTTGTTGATAAAAAAAACAACAATTACATAGGTATTATGTAGTTTAACCGGCAGTTATCGGTTTAATTGGAGGAAATATTAGCGATTAACTTAACTGCTAGTTAAGCCTTTCAGTTAGCTTAATCGAGGTTTGATAAACAGTTTAACTGGGACATACATTTAACTGTCAGTTAAATCTCACTAACTATCAGTTAAATATGATTGAAAAACCGGGCCTAAGAAATGTAGAGAATGAACATTTTTTTGCCATCACATTTTGAACCTGTTAACTTGGTACTAATTAGAAAATAAATTCTGAGCAAGGAACAACATTTACTAAATTAATATTTACCTAATTTATAATTATAATCATCGAAAAATATAACTACTACAGTCTACAGATAAATTTAAATTTATAAAAAACATATTTTAAATACATGATAAGAAGAAGTTATTGAATGAAACACAACTTAGCAGAGACAATATTAAATACCAAACTTATGTCTAATGAGTTAATCAGTATAATAATTAAAATAATTTACTTTTTATACATTAATTTGTTGTACTATTAGTAATTTTGATTACATTAACAGAAAACCCAGATCAATGATACAATTACTGATACAGCAAACTATTCACTAAATATTTCACTGCCTGGCGGTTGTAAAAAAATTGATGAAAGACCTTCCTACATTGATGATAGTTTGGTGAGTTTTCAATTTTCATTGTGTTTTTATTTCAAATTTTGAAAAAATTTTGATAATGTAAGTTTTTATTATGGAAATCAATTGATTGTCCGCTTTAAGATTAATATAAGTTAGTGATTACTGATTAGTAACTAACATAAATTATTTTTATTAAATTCTTTTACAACCTGATTTCAGGAAGAATCTGCTGCTGTGCCTGACTTGGACCCTGCCAAATGGAAAATTAATTCAAGTTTAATAGACTATTTTATTTTGAATCAACCAATTCAAGATGTTAAAAAAATTAATTTTAATAAAACTGGACGAATGTGTGGAAAATATTTCCGGAAACTGCCTAGAAGTATCTTTATAAGAACATTGCATAATGGGCAAATTACCAATAGAGAGTGGCTCTTATACTCTTTATCAGCTAATGCATTATTTTGTTTCCAGTGCCTTCTTTTTTCTAACAAAAAAAGTAATCTTGGAAATTTAAAATTTGGATTAAAAAACTGGGGTAAATGTGAAGAAAAAGTAAAATGTCATGAAGAAGGCCAACAACACGGTGAATCAATTAGAATTTGGTTTTCAAGAACACAAAAAAATGCTACTTCAATTGATAAAATGTTACACGAAGAAATGAAATCAAAACTGGATTATTGGACTAATGTTCTCCATCGAGTTATTGCAACAATTACTTTCTTGGCTGAAAGAGGACTACCATTCCGTGGTAAAAATAATGAATTTGGCTCAGTACATAATGGCAATTATATGGGATGTTTAGAACTTATAGCTAAATTTGATCCTTTTTTGTCGGAACATATTTCTAAATACGGTAACCAAGGGAAAGGCAATGTTTCATATCTATCCTCGATAATATGTGATGAGTTTTTAAGTTTAATGAACAATTTGGTTCTAAGAAAAATTGTTGCTGAAATTATTGAAGCTAAGTACTTTTCAATCATAGTAGATTCTACTCCAGATATCAGTAAACAAGATCAATTAACTGTTGTGATTCGGTACATAAAACCAAATGGAAATTCTGAAGAAAGATTTTTAACATTTTTATCCTCTGTAGGACATAAGGGAGAACAAATGGAGGAAGCGTTAATTGATAAATTTAAGGAATTGGACATAGACATAAAAAATTGCAGGGGACAAGCCTACGACAACGCATCAAATATGTCTGGAAGATATAATGGCTTACAAGCACGTATTAAAAAATATTCTAAAAATGCTAATTTTGTACCGTGTGCCGCACACTCACTAAATCTTATTGGGTCAAATGCAGCTGAGATTACCAAAGAAGGAACTCGGTTTTTTTATGATTGTCAAATGGTTTACACTTTTTTTTCTTCGTCTACATATAGATGGAATCTGTATGAACAATCGACCAAATCTGTCCTTAAGAATTTATGTACAACAAGATGGTCATCACGTTATGAAGTGTGTAAAGCTCTTTCGTTTGGTTACAAAAATGTATTACAAGTTCTTCAAGTTTTGTCAGAAGATAACACGCAACAACCATCAACAAGACATGAGGCTACGTCTATTAAAAAAAAATGTTCTTATAATTTTAAGAATCTTTGCTGGTATGCCTTGTACCAATGCGAGTGGTGAACGATCATTTTCAGTGCTTCGACGAGTTAAAAATTATTTAAGATCCACCTTATCTCAAGATAAAACATCTTCCCTTTCATTGCTGTCAATAGAAAATGAGATACTTAGAAGTATTGATTGGTCAAGTATTATAAAAGAGTTTGTCAACAAAAAAATAAGAAAAAAAATATTTTAATTAGTATTGTTCCATATTTGTCATTTAAATAGTTTTATAATATGTAATAATATTTGATTGTTAATAAAGAATAAAGATATATTTATTATTATAAGTCAATGCTTAATACATAGGTACTCCATAAATAACTAAAAATATAGGAGTTGCTTACTAGGAGGTATATATTAGTTAATGAAATATAAACATTTTACATAATAAATATTCCAATTACCAGTACTATTTTAAAAGAAAGGATTATTATTCCAAGTTCCAAATAGATATTAATTCATTAATTTAATAAGATTTCTATGCAATAAACTTAATTTCCCGAGCGCAGCGAGGAAATTTTTTTGTTAAGTTTTTTATACTTTCATTAATATTCATAAAATACACCAGGGGCGCAAAATAATTTTGCCCCCCCATATGTGAACCCTTAATGCGCCCCTGTTTTCAAGGCTTCAACACTGGGCATTACTTTATTACCCATAACAAAATATATTATAAATTACAATATATATATTAATATAATATAATATACATATTTACATATATATATATATGTATACTAAATACATATTAATATATTATATATTATATTATAAGTGTACGAGTATTATTAATTTATTATAATATGTATATAATATTATATAATATATGTATTTCGTCATGATGTTACCAGTGGTTTTATTTAGCACGTCATATATGTCTTAATCCGAGTTTTATATACATATGACCTCAAACCTTATAAATTGTTAATTTTCATTGTAACCCCTCGCACTTGTCTCTTGTTTAAGAGTAAACATTTGGTGCCACTGATAAACTATTTTAGTATATCAATTAGTAATGTATTATATTATACACGATACACCTATTATATTGGCTATATAATATAATATTATCTATATACCTAATCGCACTATAGTCACTGTGGAGTATGAACTATGGTAATCAAATTATTTTTTATGGGGTGATGTGGATGATTTTTTAATGAACACTAAAAATTAAATGTTTTTTTTTTATTGATATTTTTTAAGCCAGGCAACTATAGCTATTAGCTGAAAATTTAATTTATGGTTATAAGATCATACCTACATATTTTTTTTTTAAAAGGTCATAANAATTTTATTTTATTCAAAAAGATGCTATGAAAATCTGACAACTTAAATATTAAGCAATGGGTGTCTTTTATCTGCAGTTGCCAAATTTACAACGACAGTGTTAGGTACTTCAGTGCATCTATCTATATTTTATCCTTTTAACCAAACACAGTTTTGGTTGTGACGTGTTATTATTACATCGTATTATTTTATTTTAAACCGATATTGATTGGCTATTGTGCTCAAAGACATGTTAAATGATATGCTCAGTAAAAGTTATTTGAAGCTCTTTTGTACTTTTATTTCACTGTACAAAGTATTTTCGGAAATATCACAGCATCGTAAAATCAATAGCTCTCGCTGTCAGCATGGTTCTAAAATATCACTATAAAACCGTTAGTTGTCAGGATGATAAAAGAAAAAAAGTTTTTTATGAACATAGTATTATTAATTGTGCTATTAAACTCAATTAAAGTGGTATAGTATATAAGGAGGAACGGGTAACTTAAAATAGATTAATTGTTTCAGAAGCTCATCTATACCTCTATTCATTATATTGTATTCGTAGATCACGCCACAGCTGTGTTTTCCGATCTCTTCTGTTTCAACGCCTTTATCATGATTTATATTTTTTGTGCAAAAAACACGAAAATAAGACCCCTACCCGTTTGCGCGCATCGACGCCGCCAACCCTCGGGACGAGTTTTTTGAAATCACGTAAAAAAAAAAACGGTAAAAATCTTCCAGTACATCGATTCTTGTGTGTGCGCGCGCGCGTTCGTATCAGACACCGATCAATTTTTCGCAATCGTTGACAAGGGATGTTTTATGGACGTTAAATAAAATGAAAATAGGGTAAAAAAAAACTTCCATAATACACAATATATAGGTGTCCGCGTAACACTAAACTGCGCTCCGCGGGTCTTATTCTTTACGCGAGCGGACCAACGGCGAATACACACCGTGTGTAACTAGGTCTTTTGTAAATCGATACGAGCGTATAATAATATGTATACATCATGAAGAGAAGGGACGGCGCTTGAAAAAAAAATATGTAAAAAAAAAAAAAAACATGTCACCAGAAAAACGGTTCAATAGGTTTGCCGAAATCCTGCGATTTTTTTTTTCTCTCGCGTGCACAATATAATATTATAATATTACATTATACGATTATCATAATGAACACGACCGGCGATGGCCGTTTTTGTTCGCAGCAGATGGGAATGGGATGAGGTGATACGCACGCACGGAGGCACTTACAAAGTCGTAGGTGTACACACGACCGTCGCCCGCCGGAGATTACCGCGTGTCAGCGTGAAATTTTACTTTTGGAAAGGACGAAAGGATAAAAAAAAAAAAAAACAGAGTGTAATTTATATCCCAATTTTTTATCTCTGTATTAATAATATCATCGTGTTATTATTATTCTATCGACGGGACGCGTCGCACGCGTATCCGCAGCAGCTAATCGATACCATGTATTATATCCGAACTATTGAGGCTTTTCGTCCGGGCCTTATGCCTCGGCGTCTGCCGCATAAATAACGTGTACGTCAACAAACGGCCGCCGAGTACCTTTTATACGGCATTAGTACGGCGGCCGCGATTAAATGGCTGTCGCGGCGGCGGCGTTGGTTTTTTAACCGTCGGCACGTGCGGCGGCGGCGGCGGCGGCGGCGACCACTTCCGGTCCACACCCGACAACAATAATTAAGCGGCGTTTATACGCGTCGGCGGCGGGGGCGCGCGTGCTCGGTCACGTGTCCGCCCGCGTAAACAATCCGTTAACAAGTGGCCCGTGCGCCTATGATATTATATTATTGATTGTGTTGTACGTATATATTAGTGACGGTGGTGGTGGTGCTCTCCGCGTAAAATGTCATGTCGAGCGCACAACTATCATGGTGTATTATTGCGAAGGCAGTCGTAGGTACTTGTCGCCTCCCCGACACTTTGGCACGCTGCAGGTTTTTTTTTTTTAATCGAATTTTCCGACACTTTTTTATTCGGTTTTTTTTTTTATGACACTTCGATGTACTCGCCCGATGACAATCTCTATAAAAGGTGCCCTCACACACATGATCACATAACCACGTAATAATATTATAATAGATTATAAATTAAAATATTATCGCTTCACGCGCGCGCCTGTCGAGTACTCGATACGGATAAAGACGCGCACGCGGCGACTCCACAGCAGCTTTGGACGAGTGATATATAATATAATATTATATAATACTATGCATAATTCGTTCACTATTAAACGCAGTTCTTATTCACATGTACGTGTAACACTATAATATTATATTCCATGAGTACTCATATTGTACGTATGTGTGTGTGTGTGTGTGTGTGTGTGTGTGTGTGTGTGTGTGTGTGTGATGTACGTACTTATACAAAACAAAATCGATTTTCATACGATTTCCCGCGGTTTTAATCCGCGCGACGACAAGATTGGAACGACGACGTTCAAAGTGGATTAATAATATACTTAATATAGTTGTACGACTATATAATATACGGTTACCTATAACCTACTCAGAGGAATTATTTTTAATCCACGGCCCGGTAACCACGTAAAGTTTCTTAATCGATTTCTCGTGCAAATTGTTCTGAAGTGCTATTTCAAAGTTGGCGATAAAATATTTCACAGCTCTTTCGCCAAAATCGTTCTAGCAAACAGTTTACCTAGATAAGCACCGACAGAATATAATACGGATGCGGACTACAATCGCTGAGTATGATAATATTATTTTATCTCGATTCCGTCTAAAATTCGTTTACATATACTCATTAACGTGCATACCAATTGAAGCACTGAGCACGAAGTACGAATACAATAAAAATTACACTCATTAAACTTTTCATATATAGAACAAAAAAATACCATGTAGACGAAGAGATTTGTAATTTTAATACGTCGCGTAAATATAACGATATAGGTAGGTACTTGCAAATGTTTAATAATTATGCAGTTTTAAAATATTACTGTACCCATTGTCTTAGACTTATTGCGCAGTATACAATAAATTATTATAATATACCAATAATAAAACAATTTTTAATTATTTGTACATAATTCATCACAATCGGGGAAAGGGAACTGCGAAAACCACTTGATGTCGTTCGTAAATATAATACGAATACAGTTTAATCGACACGTTTCGCCATTTCGCCGTTATTTTATTGTATTACGCAATATAATTGTATACGGGCACGCGAACGGCGTGGCCCAAAACGGTTCGTCCAAGAATGGAAGGCACGGCGGGTGCGAATGAAATCGCCGGGGACGACGCTCGAAATGGAATTATATCTCGGTGACGCGGTTACCCGCTTGCAAATAAACCGAATACAATTGTTTAATATTTTCAACCGGTTAGTCAGTTCGTGGAATCATCAGTCGGCGAGTCGTATACGTGGAGAAATACGGCCACCGTCGGCCGCCACCGGTCACCATCGTTCTGAAACCGACGGAAAATACCGCGGATACCCGACGGCGAGTAACCCTATTAAAATCTGATCGCGACCACGGTATGAGTTTGGTGATGGCGGTACACGTCGCGGATATTCGGTACAATACTCGAGAGCTGGTAACCGCGATAGTCTCCGTCGTCGGCTAGCGAATCTGTTTTTTTTTTTCGGCGTCCGTCCGTCCCGTTCGGTCACGTCGTTGTCGTGCGAGAGTGATGCGTGTCAAGACAGTGTGTCCGATGTGCCGCTCGATATGTGGACCGCGGAGTTTCTTCATATGCGAAGAATATAACAATATCAGTACAGTGCTATATACGGTACCGACAATTTCAAACGACGCGTCGACGTGGCCGTGAGCGGCCGTTATAGTGGACCTATGCAATACGGCGATACGTGCCATACGCAGTACGTGTTTCGGTCGGTGTACTGTTGTACACGTCAACACGGTGTCGCGCCGTCACCGAGATATCGTTGTTTCTTTTAAATATTATGTCCTACGCCGTTTGAAATCCATTTTATATTTTTTGTAGCCCTCGTTGATACCACTGTCAGACAGAGCTGAAATTTAATATCTTAAAATTAAACTATTATTATTATTAGAGCCAACCGTCGGAAACCTATTTAATGTATCGTGCAACGGATGTAAATATAACATCTAACGGCAATAACACTGAAGTTGTATCGATGATTAATATTGACATCAAGGTGAATAATAATATAACAAAATAAATAACGTTCCGGACCATGAAATTCCAATGATATTATGTGCCCATAATTTAAAAATAAAATATTAAAGAAATAGCTTATAGGTACAGACATTTTCATTTTTAAAAACGACTGCACAATTTTAGCCGTGCGCCCCTGTACACGTAATTTCTAGTTGCGCGCCAATAACAAACTGATGATTGAGAAAATAAATTATAAATCAATAAGTATGCTTTTATACGGTAATAACGTCGTTACCTACTGTGATAGTACGCGTGATGTAATATTTAAAAGGTGAGCGATGTAATACCTAGTAATAATATTGATGTCAATTTCTAGAATTTTTTATTTTTCCTAACTGGGTTACGACGTGCCACGAATAATCGTCTGCCGACGTCGCTGCAGGTCTCAGCTCGGCTATTTCGTCGACGCGACGGAACGGTCTCTCGTCGCAGTTCGCACATTATCGCCGGGTAATATATTTTTTTACTTCCATTGTTATACCATAATATTATCGTGATATACATGCAATATGACACACGGCAGCTACCTTTTTATGACTGCCTTCTATATATAGTGCGCGTATAAAATAGGTGGGGATGCCTATATTCCTCGATTAATTCTGCAGCGATTCCATCGAAATGATTAACGAGCAACACCGTGTGTTCTACATTGTACGTTACTAAACGTTTATATTAGACAGTTTTATAAATTACGAATATGTGTGTGTGTGTGTGTGTGTGTGTGTGTTATAACGTATAGGGATTTACGTCATTCTCGGGATGCCGCGGCATTTACAGTATTATAATAATATACGAATATTAATTTCTCTGAAAATAACTCCCTTTGAATTCGTCTACCTACCCCGAAAAGCCGCAGTGACGTTTTTGATTCTAAACCCGACATGCGAAACGCATGTTCTGTGAAGGAAAAACCACGTTTGCAGTTGTGATAATTAATATTGTACTCCTCCGAGAACAACGTATATTATTTTAAGTATTTTTCTGCTTTTGGTTTCGCATGAAACGCCGTTCTTCGACGATCAAATATAAGTAAAAATAATGTATTTCCATCGCTATTTAGTTTACCCGAGTACAATAATCTTACGTATGTATAGATACTAGTATGTGTACGGATAACAATTTGATTTAATACCGCCCTTATTGCTTTTGTTAACTTCAGACTTTTGTGCTTCAATAGATTAGTATACAGTATGCAAAGGTAAAGTAGAATTCAATAATTATTGTTATTACGTCAAGTAAAATATATTAATTAAAACAGTGCAGGCATTAAAGTAATAATCGATATAATACGACTTGGCAATGAATTTCCAGTAAATTGTGTACTTCAACTCATCTCCTCGTCATAATATCATAATATCCAAAATCCAATACCAGGAACCGCTCAAAAATTTTTAGAGGCCAGGGACAAATTAATGAGAAAGGGTCTCGATCATCATAACATGATTGATAACTACCCACAGAGATTTGCAAAACGACCAATGGACATTCAAGTTCATGATATCAGCTAGTGTTGATGAAACTATGTAACTATGTATATGTCGGGTAAGTATTGATACACATTTATAATACAACTCTGGTAACTATATTATAGCTGTACGATACTAAACCCTAACTTAACCCTTATGAATTAAACTCAATATATGTAAGTAATAACAAAATTATTAAACATTCAATAACACGGATAATAAGAAATAACCGATAAGTATGGACTATAGACAAAGGCCACCGCCGAAGCTGTTTTCTCACCATGGTACTATTGTGATAACGAATTTCTACGAAGGAATTTGGATATTTGCATCGTTAATCTCCATACTCCTGTACAGCCACAATAAGACATTACAATTTATTATCATGATTTAAGATAACTAATAAAGTAGCATCGTGCTTATAATCTATGCATATTAAGAAAAGCGTCCTCCTGATTTATAATCAACGCAGAGCCAAACCTATTAGAGATATTGACTTGGAATTTTGAAGATAGAGTAGTAGTATTATAATTTTAATTTGCACTTCTAAAGAATTTTTCATAATTTTGATTTTAAGTGGTTGAAATCGGCAAGAATACATTTTTTACGTGGATATTGTACATATTGTATGGCACACGTGCGTGTAGTTGGCCTCTCCCCCCACCATGACTGATTTTTTTAAAAGTTATGTACTCATTTTGCAAATAATTTGCAAACATTTGCAAATTGGTTGTCAAGATTTGCAAATCATTTCCCTGTCTGGTATAAACAAAATAAGACAGAGGAGGCCAACTTCACGCACGTGTACGGCACAGAAGCGCGCGAGTTTCCATAGCTACGTGCAACCTGACCTCTTTGTCGGTTTAATTATGTATGTTTGATCGGCGTGTAGATATGAATGGTTCCGAGAAGTAAAATCCTACAATCATACATATATGTATATATGAATCCTTATTTTCCTAGGTCACGGCATCAGGCTTATCGCTTATCGCTTAAAACAGATTCATCTCCGATGTAAAATAGTTCATTTATCACTTTTTTAGTGCACATTTCACAGTCGATACAATCGGAAATGAATGAAAAATTGTACAGTGAGTTTTTTAATAAGACAGTGTTTGTTCATCATGGTTAGTTCAAAGCAATCACGCTTAATAACTTAAGTCGCCGAACTCGCAATGCTACTAGTCAAAGATATATGAGAGCAAGTCAAAGTCAAACACATAATTTCACGGACAAAAAGGTCAGGTTGCAGGTAGCTAGAAACCCACGGCCCGCCGTGCCGTACAATATGTGTGGGTTTTTGTATACTGTTTGCACGTTTATTTTAATTAATAACTAATTTTCCGTGCAACTTTCTAGGAAATTAGTATTTTATATTTATTTTTTGGTTGCCATCGGGCAGATCGGGTTTAAGCATGCATCAAATCGAATTTTCACACATTTTCTACCAAGGTGGCCGAGTTGCACTTATAGCCCCTTACCGGGGTGTCCAAAATCAAAAAATCAAAATAATAATTAAAGATATTATCTGTATAGCGTATGCACCTATCGAGGTCCTGCCTGATAATATACTGCTCGCATTATCACAAGCTAGTCTCATATTATAGAGTTGTCACTTTTTACGGGCAACGAAATGCACGGGATCGGCTTGTATAACATAATATATATTAAACAAAAACTACAGATACGATTAAACGAAATTGTATTATATCATTGAAAATATATTGGGTAAAAGATTTTAGCAATGATAGGCCGTAATGGGTAACGCTGAATCCCAATCATACCATGTTCTGACTAATTCACAAGTCCACCTGGAATTTATTGCCGAGCTCCTGGAAATCGTCCTAAAATGTTCCCTCGACAAAATCGGTCCAGTTGTTCCCCCCCCCCCCCCCCCGGGACTGTTTTGCATTTGATGGGGCCTGCAATCACCGTCTTACGATGATGTGTTTGAAATGTTTGAATTAATATATTATTATCACGTTTGTATCAGGCGCAGCCGTGTATAGATACAATAGAAACACATATTATTATGATACATCCATCGTCCGGTTCGGCCGCAATAGAATTTACCTACCGGTGTCGGTGAAAGTACATTTTTTTTGGTAATTATTTTCGCTGACCTTCGTGCTGTACGCATTTTACGACTGGCGCGGTTTATTTTGTCTTTCTCTATTTAGATCATCGATCGGCGTTTTAAAGAACCGTGCTCGACAATCGCGTCCGTCGTAAAACTGCAACACGCGCAAACGGCATCACGCATAACAATCGCAACGCGCACATACTGTTATAATATTATACGACGTGATTATTACTCTCGCTGTCTCTCTATTCACGCATAATATATATGTATAATATGTATACATAATATAATATATAAGGGGCAAATAATAAACCGGCATCGAATAAAACAAAATGTATTGTACGAGGGAGGGCGGCGGCGGCGACGGCGGCGACGGTGGCAGTGCCCAGACACAACGCGATACGTCATGGTGTTAAGTACACAAGGGGTGTGGGGGAGACACAAAAAAAAAGCCGTCCACCCCTTACATATTTCACGATAATAATAATAATAATAATAATAATAATAATAATAATAATCGTAATAATAATAGAAATAATAAATGTGCAGGTCCCGCGAACTCGTGATTTGCTCGCGGGGCCGTGATATATATATACGTATGCGTTATATTATTATTATTATTATTATTATGTATGTATAAACGAGGACGCAAGCTGTGCCGAATTCGTCCAACCAAACAAATAAACCGCGTCCGCCAATAATCCATCGAATTGGACTCGGGTCCGGACGCATTGCGCCGATAAACGCCGCGTCCGCAGTCGATAACATCGCATCACTGTTATTGTTACGAATAATAATATATGCTCACTGTAAATAATATACAAATATTATATTAAATTGTTGTAATCACTTATCATCGGTGTTATCACAGACAAACGGTACTGAGGTATATACTCTGGCAGGGTCGTCGACCGTAGTTCTTATGATGAGATACGGTGTAGGTACGCACGTCTTCGTCGCTCAGATTGAACAAAATGGTACACACTTTGATATGCATCAACCGTCTTGAATCGCGATAATATTATGTTCAATTATTCACTTGCGTCAGCTGTCTGCGTGGTCTGTTCAAAGCGATGCTGCTCCACACGTACCTACATATTTTAATGTGTTAATATGATCTAGCGATACACCGTTGATTAAATATACAAATTTATTAATTAATCAATGAATACGCACAGTGCGAATGTATTATAAGATCAAAAAACATTACGATCAACAGCGGAAAAAATCGTTTTCTCTATAAATGTATTGTATACACAGATTATAATGATAGAAAATGTGCATAAAATAATTTTATTTCGATACATACATTTGGCCATTTGGCTATGACCAGCACAATATTGTGTTTTTCACATAAACGTATATAATTAAGAATATGTGGTGTAGTAGTTATATTTATTATTCACCTATTAAACCTACTTAATGTTTTAATTAATGGCAAATACTCAGTTATAATTAACAAACATTTAATGTGCATAACAACGTTTGAGAAACAGTTGAAACAGCATTGATATATTTCGTAGTGGACTATATTGAAACATTTAAAAAAATGTAACCATCAATATAAAGCGGTTGGTCGAATTCAATGCTATTCAATGGCTATTTAATCACTTTTTTGTGTAGACTCGTGTCAATTTATAATAATATATTAGTATAGTATTATGCAAGATAACATTTTCGTTATAGATACAGAAGATTATGCATCTGATATCGTAAAATGCTGTTTATTGTTATCTAACTATCAATGCACTGATATTGAAATGAGGTGTTAAAAAAAACCAATTGTCTTACATTAGAAATCTGCATATTAATGGGAATTTCAATATTATTTTATGAACAGTTAGCGAGAAAAACAAAACAATCGGTTTTCTATAATTATGACACGCTTGTCTGACGATTAATTTCTGTCAAACTTTGTTCTTAAATTAAATTACTACTTCGTATAACTTGGATTTAATTTCTAGTACGAGTGTAGTGTGTATAGTTTGTTCTTCGAGCAACCCTTAATAATTATTCTCGAACAGACAACAAAAGAAACAGTGCACTCGGGTACGTTTTAAATACGGGTGCCCCGGGGCGATTGCACTCGCTTTACAATATTATAACCGAGTGGTTGGCGAAAAATACGAACTCAATATTCGCATTCGTCGAACCCTCCGATATTGAATATGAGGCTAACGAAGTAAAAAATAGAATAAGTTCGACCAACTTATTTTGTGCATCATTTATTGAATAAGTTCGTCAATTTTTCAATAATTATAATATGTAGGTATTATAATACAAACAAATATTTAATCATTTTTCAATATTTTCAATAGAGTACCAAAATACTTAGGCAAAGAAGAAAAGTGTTGAAGAGACAAAAAGTCTTTAAACTATCTTAGTTATATTGAAACTCAACTTGTCGAGAATTGTTTTTCGAATGTATATCGACGCGACAATAGTGATTTTTTCATACCTAATGAAAGTCGCAACTTACAAAAAACGTATTAAAAAAAAATGATTATGTTGTTAATGGAGTGATGGTATTTCAAATATACCTAATCGACAAATTTTGCAAAGCGACGTTACCTAGAAACTATGCATTGACGAATTACCAAACATTGGAATAATTGCCAAGTGTGGGTATTTGACGATGTGAATGCTTAAATTTAAGTGCCCCAGACAAATTATAATGACATACTAATTGCATCGATCCACTTAAATTATGCACAAATCTAATATTATCACCATAAATAAAGGTCAAACGAGTTTTTCTCAGTAGTCAACAAACCTTAACAATAGTTATTAAATACGAAGACGATACATTAATATTACCAATTATGCATGACAAATTTACTATGGAAATAGAATAACGAAGTATAAACTATAGTCTATACTCTATACTCTACACTAATAAATATAAAAATCTCATCGAGAATCAAAATATGTCCAAGGCGTGTCAATTTATTTAGGGTCAATGATATCTTCATAGCAATAACTATAATAGTTTGGGTCATGGTCATCTTGACAAATAACAATAGAAATATTTTTTTTCGAATTTTTTATTAACAAAATATTAAAATACCTAGGTAATATTATTAATGTTATTTTCTTACACTTGAATGTTGTACACAGAAGCACTTTTTTAATAGATTTCAATGTATTTTAATAGAATTGATAACTGTCATAAAATAAGATAGTTTTTAGTACCTGACGTTTATAACTTACTTTTTTGTGTACCTGCCACTATTAAAATCATTTACAATTTCAATAGAAATGCTGTGTAATAACTAGGTACCTATTTACCTTAAATTGATTTACGGTTATATCATAATATTTATCATTACGATTTAAATTTGTGAAAGGAACATATTATACGGAATGAAAATTGTATTATTTATTATGTTATGACTGATTTGTGATCGCACAGAGAGTTTTGACAAAGTTCTCCTCATCCTATAAATGTATTATTACAATTTGCATATCCATGTAAAGACACGTTGTTGGTTGCATAATATATTGACACATGTACAAATAAACAAGTTTCAATATTGTATTGATTATTTTTACTGGCATAATCTGCAAGTAAAACTACGAGTACTTAGTAGTCAAAACAAATTAAAAATATGTATTATAATATTTTGTTAAATATATTATGTACAATGTTATAGACTATGTTATAAAAATACAAAATACAATGAACATTTTTATTTTTCTGGTATGTATTATAATAAAAAAAACATAGTTATTATACCAAATAAGTTTTCTTGAAAATTATTTTTTAATATAAGTAGGAACGTACAGAGGTACCTATATATAGTTTTATTAATTGTAATAAAATTACTTTTACCGCTATTTGTTGAATCACATCACGTTTTAGTTTCATATAAGCTGTTTAGCTGTATAATGTGAAAATTGACCATTCCTTAGTATAATAATAGGTAATGATAGATCGTCGTTCCGAAGAATGAAGAATCATAAATAGCATTGTACCAGCACTATATTATCATTGACGTACAATGATTATAAAAAATCCGTTACACTCACAAAATTATTTAAATATATATTTCTTATCATATAATTATTACCTATTTTAGATTTTATTTTATGTTTTTACTAGTGATTCGTTTGTCTTTGTTATAGGCTTATAATGTGAGTTTAAAAATCATATATTTATAGGTAGGTTCCTACTAATAATATTTTTATCATTTAAACTTGGAGTTCGCCATTCTGTTTATTACACGATAAAATAAATTATCGCATGCATGCCAAACGAACAAATCTAATGATTATAGCCATCTCCAAGTTGAAATTTAAAAAGTCAAAAATAATAAATTATTTATAAACTACAACACTGTCTAATTACTCTAAATCATCCGTGAACTTAGAATAGAACACAAGGCCTACACAATAATAATGAGTGTAAAATCGTACTATTTTATAAATTATGATCAACTTTAGGTTTAATACATTTATGTTCAATTATATAGTTCTACTATAATTCAATTTAAATTTTAAATCTAAAGTTGGATTAATCATTAAATCGCCCTACAAGCTTCGCTCAACATGTTTTATGGACTGCATCTATTTTTAGATTTGTGATAGTCGAATACAATAGAAAAATCACTAATATTTTATTATCCTGTTTTTCATTTGGTTCGAAACATATATGTTTCGTTTTAAATCTACTCTTAATTGATCAATTCAATAATATTTAAATATTAAAATACGTAGGTAATAATATAATGATTAATAGCTATAATAATTAATTCATAGTATTACTACCCTTGGTAGTAATAAAGTCGAGTGCCGAGTGGTGGTTATCCCCACGACCCCCCCCCCCCCCCAGGTTCGTCCCTTCCAATGGTGTACCTTCACATACGAAACATACATATTACGCGACACTACATTCTAAATCCTACATTAATAAATCTCTCAACACATGCAATTTAATAGTTCAGAGTTTATGAATAATAATTATTGACTAATGACGAAAACTGAACACACAGGACGCATAACTCGTCGCATGAGGCAGTAAAAACTATTTCTCATGAATATGCGTTTGGAAATCTCCATAGTAGAAAATTACTAAGACTTGTGAAAGCTGTGGCACTAAAAAAAGTAGGTACTCATTAGCACTTAAGTATAACCTCAAAACTCTAAAATATGCGCTTAAATTATACGAAAATGTTAAATCAAATATTATAGTTGAATTATGTATTAATATCATATACGAACGGAGTGTTATTTAGAATATAATATTATAATCTTCTAACAGTTTCATTTTCATTTTTTCTACACGATGGAAAAATTATCAAAGTTGAAAATTATAAACAAATTAACGATTGTAACTTCTATTTTTTACAATAATAGTGGTTCTGATCACCTGTTGTTGCAGTATTATGACAGTAAGGAATACCTACAAGCGAAATAAAAATATAGCACCTCAAACCGCAGTAGGTTGTACTCAATGGGCTTAGAGATTTTATGTGACTCAGTGTGCACTAGAAGGTGGTCTACGGGAGCATGAAGTCAAAAGGGGTTAATACAAGGTATCTAACCCAGTGGTTCCCAAACGTATTACAGCACATTGTTTTTAACTTTACTAAATGTCGTGACTTGTGACACGCTTTCGATAAACATATTTTGTACTCGACCATGGTTTATCATTTTTTAAAACTACGAGTAGGTATTTAATATATATTTATATGATTTATAGGCCCATATACTTTGTTCCCCATTTTCATTCTAAGATCCGTCACTGGATGTACATTGTACATACACGCTCGGCTTTTCGCGACAGCCAAATTATAGGAATGAAAACCTTCGGAAGGTCGAGGCGTTTGATAGTTCGATCAGCGCTCTTTCGACGAGTTCGGTTATACACAATAATATTATTATTCTACGATATATATAATTCGAATACGTACGTGCGCTCGAAACCGTATCCCAAAAACTCCGGAAACGGAAACGAACGGCAACGTCGATAATCCGACGTTAGCATATAATAATATATCGTCGCGGTCTTTACGGCTTTTCGGATGTCAGCGTCGGCGGAAAAGGCGTCGCCAGTTTCCAGAACGTGGAAAAAAAAATTCCAAAATGTATTCCTCCGGTAAAAACGTTGTTGTATTATTACTATCGTGGGCCCCGTACGTGAGGTGCGGAAAAAAAAATACCCGAAAATATCCGAAACGACGTGTTCGGTGACGATTTACGCGTGTTCTTGCGCGATTGTCGGCGGCGCCGGTCCATGCCCATTTCACGGCCCATTATGCCGGGTGCTATATGATTTGTTTTATTATTTTTTTTTTTTTTGAATCCGAAACGAATTTCCTCCCCCCCCCCCCCCCCCCCCCCACCAGACACACACCGACGAAACCGAGACGGACGTCCGTCCGAGATCTACGACGACGACCTTCGGACGCCCGACATCAGGCTATATTCGTACATTATGTATAACCGGTGCAGCGTACCAAACGTAATATATTATGTATATACATTTAATATAATTTCGCGCCCTTACCTCCACGCAGCGCTCCCCCCCTTGCAACCGTTCGCCGTTGCTATATTTTTATTTTTTTGTTCCGGGGTTGTAACTATCGTCCGTTTTGTACGATTATCGTGTTATCGTATTGTATGTTAATATAATATGTATTGCTACACTATAGCTGTTATTACTCCTCGTCTTTTTGTTGTGTCCGCACTTCCTCTTTCACTATACATAGGTCGGAATCGCGTTCGTATAATATGTAATATTATCGTCCAAAGGGTTGGGCGCGATCTAAACGATAACGAAAAAAAAAACCCCCGGTGTATGTAATCCCCCGGTAAAGGCTTTTAATCTTTTAAAAGGCCAAAATCCCCATTGTGTCACGACGGTGACAAGATCGCGTTTCATGCATCAGTAAAACATCATTAGACGTACGCGTGATGGCACTGTTGCCGTTAAAACGATAGATTTTTAATGGATCCTAGGCGTAACAGTTTGAGCTCGGTGGCTGGTTCCGGGGCCTATAACTGCTGTGATGGTGTAAACGTGCAACGTCCACGTTCGACTTAAGTTTTATTCGTCGTATTTAACAGATGTAACGGTGTGTATATACAAAAAAAATTATTCCGATAAAAATTACATTTTGTTCGTCATTTCGACGAGATTTAAACCGTTTTCAATTATCCTGCTCGTATTATTAATATACTATATAATATATTAATATTTATACTAATTTAACCCAAATATATAGTGACATAAATCGCAATTCATTTACAATAGTAATATGATGCTATGCATTTTGAAAATATACGTTGTCACGTAATACATGCAGATTATGAATTCTTGGAAAATTGTTTTGGTTGAATCGTCTGAACTTTACTGTCCCACTATCCCCTGGTGTTACATTTATTACAATATTCATTCCTATGCGAAAAAAATATATCTAACGACGTTGTAGTCGACAATTAGTGCGTTTATTATTACAGTTAAAAAAAAAAAAAAACATTTTTTAACGCTATTGTTGGTTAGTGCGTAACTGTAGAACATTATGGATTCGATTACACGCTATTTAACGATATTAACATTAAAAACGACCGGGCGTGTAATAAATTATCATACACATATTATATACATACATACACACACACATACATACATACACACACACATACATACATACATACATACATACATACATACATACATACATACACACATACATACGAACATTAGAGTTTGCAACCCGATGAGTTATACGGCTGCTAATATAACAGTCGTAATAAACGTTTTCGTTTTATTCGAAACGAACGTCCGACCGCAAACAAGCATCCCAAAAGCCTCTTCGACGACGCATTATGATAATATTAATAATAGTAATTATTATTATTATTATTATTATTACTATTACTATTATTGTCAGCGTTATGCGGCGAATCCATTAGGCAGAGCCGCCGGTTTCTCCCCTAGTAGATTATTAAAATCGCATCGATCGTCCGGTTTTCGGAAAAACGGCATAATCGAACGGGCCAATCTCGTTGATTTTATCGAATTTCCTACCCTTCGGCGATTTATTATAAACGGCCTTAATTTTTTTTTTCTCTTCCCCACCGTCGTCGACGGCGGAGGGATGGGACGCGGATTGTGCATATAAAATATATATATATAAATGAGATGTGTGTACAATCGTCACGAGACCGGTGCACCCGCGGTATAGTACGCGTATTATAATAGTCGTATTCGGTGCACGCAGTGGCGTATTTACCATTTCGATTATAATGAACATTATAATATATTATATTATGTATACATATATATATGTATATATTCCCGTCACCGGTTTCCGCGGAACCCCACAAAATTCGAATTTCTCCCCGCGCCCGCGGTAAAACGTGTTATTATCCTCTCCGTCCGCGTCGTTTGTCGCCAAACACCGCGGACCGGGGGTCGCAGTGGCGAAAGAAAAAAAATGTATACATAAATATTAAAATCATTGACAATCTCTCTCTCTCTCTCTCTCTCTCTCTCTCTCTCTCTCTCTCGCCGACACAACGATCACAATTAATAATCGTGAAATGTCCGAATAGAGGCTGCGACGAGCGTACAATAATTTAATATCATCATAATGCTGGAGCCGAGTAACGCGACTACGATTTCAAGCACATTTTACACGGTGATCGCAAACTCGAATATTCCGCGTGTGCCGATATCTGTCGTCGTGTGACTGTGTGAGTGTGCGTATGTGTGAGCCTAATTCGAATTTTACGAGCGTGGAAATTCGCGTGACGACTCCGAACACATGATTCGGATTCACCACGCGTGCTTGTGTGCATACGACTTTATTTGCTCCGGACCGTTAATAACAATAAATAAATATATAATTTTATAATAATATATTGCTGCCGTTTTGGTGGATATTGCGGACACAATACAACATAACATAGTAACAGCAGCGGCGGGAAAATGTGTACACTGCAAAATCGTAGGACACATTTTATTTCATCAGATGTCATGATAATAAATTATGATATAGTATTTCCGCGAGTTATCGTGATGTGATGCTGTTTATGAAAATGATCGTTCTGCGTTCAGAACAAAAAGCAACTTTTTATAACTAGTCGTTCAATATACTATATTATAATAAACACGATTTCAATCAATGGTTATAAAACGAATATATTCATTTAATTTACTTTTTTAACAGAATGCTGAATTTTAATGACAATAATCATTAATATTATTACTCGTGATTTTCACCCTATAGTATTTTGTCCATTTTCTCATATAGCTGCTTATTAATATTTAATTATCTAATAATTAAATCACAGAACTAATACAATTTTATTATTAAACTATAATTGTATTTAATTTTTACCTTATTATTTTGCGAGTCTTGATAGTTCAATTAATTGCATCTCATTTTTTGTTTCTTGTAACACGTCTTCATCACCCTATTTTCCATACTTTTATATGATTGCATGAATGCATTTAAGTTTAACCATTTTTAGATGTGTGAAATAAATGTGTATATTTGTATAATATGATAAGAAAAATGTATTGTAGAAGTTCTGTTCTCAGGAAATAATAAATGTATTTGTTTGAACTAGTATTCATCTGTCTTTTCACGTTTTTAATATTAGAACACATTATTTGTAGTTGTTTCAAGAATAGCTATACTAGGAAGTTTATTTACATAAATAGTTATAATGTTTTTTAATATTTAAAATACTACACACCATATTTTTTTGACCTATAAACATGACTGTCTAAAATAACAAATTATTGTGGATTGATAAAATGGTCGGTTTTCTGGTCGTTACTTATATGAGTAAAAACTGGACACGGGTAATGGTATAACGAATCAAGTAGTATCGAGTTTCATGTATTCAGATATATAGTTCACCCTCCCATAAATTAGTTAGGGAGATTAAAATGAGTACCGTAGGCACCGTTTGTTGATATTTGTACGTTAAAAATACGCGCATAACGATTTTTAATATCATCTATTTGTTTACTTATTTGCATTGGTTATAATATGGTTTGTGTTCAAACCACTCGCACGGTTACCCTCAAATCAATTGTACCAAATGTAGGTAATTAAATTATGCTAATTTTAAACCTATTTCAAATTTCCATTCAAACATTTCCACATTGACCATTCAATAATGTATTTAAGAATAATATAATAAGAAAACAAATATCACTTAAATACTCTGATAGTCAATAGATTTCTAATTATATTGATGAAATATTATTCTGCTCTATGATATCACACTATATTAATTAAACTAACCCAATAATGAGTCATTTTTTTTTTTGATTATCCCTATAACCTACTGAAAATGTTATGCAAATAATTTATGAAACAATTAGCAAGTAGATGGAATTTGTGGTAAAATCGATGGACAGGTGTCTTTAGCAAACATTTGTGAAGCTTAAATTATTTTAAACGAAGTACACGTAAAAAGTTTTACTCTAAACAAAAGTTGATTAACCATACTTCATAATAATTATTAGAAAATACTTCGATAACCTTGAATAGTAGAGAAATATATTGATACATTATTAAATATACTATGTTACAAATTAAAAGAAGTAAAATATTCACATTGAAAAATCAAAGTTATTAGTTGAAGTTTTATATAAAAAAAAGTATTTATTTTAATTTCTCAATATATGATTGTTTGATACTTCCATAGTCTAGTATATATAATATAGGAGAAACAGTTGTAAATGGTGATACTTAAATAAATTATCGATTCTTTATTCAAAATTATAATTCAATTAAAGGTCAGTATCAACGACATACTGAATATTATAAGTTATAACTAATTAAAAAAAATAATTTTCAATAAAATAATCTTATTATAATATCTGCATTTTTAAATTAGACTATGATTAAGAAAATAGTATATTTTAAGACAAATTAAAATTATTGTATAAATGAACAAATATAGGTCTTTCAGTTCCAAGCCATTTTATTTGAGTTTTAAATTATTAACGACTAACTTATTTATGTAATTAAGATCCATAAATTGATTTTAATAATCATTTCACATGAAAAAGAATCACTTAGGCCACCACAATCATAGATATGAAACCAAATGTATACACGATACAGAAAACAATATCTTATATTCTGTTGAGTTATTGTTGTATTGATATTATTAAATACAAAACACATAATTATTATTTTTACAATCCGTTAATTGAATGTCTTAAAATTGAATTTGTTTTGTATTTAATCTAATAATCAAGCAATAACAAACAATGATACTGATATGGTATTTAAATATAAGACTTAAGATTTAAATTTTAAATATGTCCTTAAAACTGCCTATATCAAACCCCTGAAAAACGGGTGTGTGACGTTTGTGTCATATTAATTTGGACGTTTTTTTATAATAAAGCAGAAACGCCGTGCTGGGTAGATGACTAATATGACACTTGCTATAACTGCTGCGTTGCGTCATCCTGAACTCCAATACTTTTAATATTATAATCATCACACAATAATAATATAACATTTAATAACGTCAACTAAACGAAATTTTTTTATATTTATTTAATTATCGAATTCAAAACGTGCTTTAAATACTCAAACGTAAACCAAATATGCTTTTTGCAAAATCTTATTCAATTATTAGGCTACATCATTATATTTTAAACGTATACCTTAAACATTTAAAATTTAATTATTTTCTATTTCGTAATATCAAAGGTTATCACATTATAATAATTTACGTAACTTAAAGTTAGAAAATGAATAAGAACCACAACATTAAGCTCTCATTAAATATTTTGTGCTTGGGTATCCAATATTAAAATATCTCTGTATATTTTTCCATACAAAATGCCTCAGTATTAAATTATTAAGTAAACCCTAAATATACATACTCTTGCCTTTATGAACAATATTGTCAATTATTCAGGAATAACAATTATAGTTCATTAAAATATGAATTGACAATATACTATGATATAAAATAAATTGAAGTAGATACTGCACTTTTATGCAATACATTGTCATCTTGCCAACATCAAACAAAGTCATTGTAAATATTTTATATACCAAGCCTATAGCCTTTATACAGCTTTGACAGTATTTGAGTTTCAGTACTCATTAAATTAAGCCTTGTAAAATGTTCTCAAGTTATATGAAATTGGTAAAGGCTTATTATATTTTGTGAGCTCGCATTTAAGGGGATTTGAAATTTGAAATAGAATGTGGAAATTTAGCAATTAAAATGTATTTTATTATATTTCTAAAGGTCTTATGAACCGTGATTACACAATATGTAAAGATGGTAAAGAGAAAAATTATTTTGCACGATCTAAAAACTTACAGTTAATAATTATCAAATTGAAAAAATCGCATTATTTTCGTATGTAATATAAAGAAAAAAATAAACATAACTGTATTCTATGACAATCGTTGTAAGTTTTTTCATAACAATATTTAAAATATCTATGTCATCTCTAAAAAAGAATATATAGTAGTCACTGCTTAATGGACTCACCTTGGGACCAAAGTATATGTGTACATTAACCAAATATATGAGTCAATAAGACGAAACTCAGCGAAAGGTCCAATAATTAAAATATATACCTACATATAAATTGTAATAAAAAATTTAAAATTGGCCTTGTACATACTGATAAATATTCATTATAATTAGGTTTTATTTATGTATTTCAAATTTACGTTGTAATTAATAAAGAAAAAACATTAAAAAACGATGATATTAATAACGATAAAATATAAAATATTTTGGTTTGTAAATAATAACATCGAACTATACGAAAACAAATTTTTGAATATTTAATACTTTTCGGTGGGATAAGTCATGAAAGTAGTATTCATCGTTAAAATATAAGCAATACAATCGGGATAATGGACTAAAAATTGAGAAAATATGTTCTTTAAATGTTGACATTGACCCCATTAACCTGCCTAATGAATCCATTTGACAAACTTTTCGTAAGTATAGGTACATGTGAATCGGGACTAGCCTGTTTTAGTCAAATAAGCGAATGAACCTATTGTCCAAGGGTCCAATAAGCTGGGACACTGTATAATGTTCATAAAAAACTTTTTTAAGATTAAAAAATAAATTCCTAATATTAAAAATAAAAATTGACAAAAGAAGATGATAATTAATCATTTTATCCTCTGTTTTTTAAAATTGTAACTAATTAATAGAAATTTGGTTTTTAATGACTTATAGAATCATCGTTTTTTTATAATTTAAATAAATTCAAACATATAATGTGTCCTCTAAAAATATTATTTTTGCATATTATATTATTCAGTGATGGTATAACAATGTGGCACAAGAGTTTCTGATCTATATGTTAAATTACCCGGCTGAACCACGAAACAAAAAGTTCATACAAAATGTAAGAACAAACCAAAAAAAAAACGAAACATGTACGAAGAGTTTGAAACAAGTAACAACTGCAACAATAATATAGCTGCACGGATAGGCGGATAATGTGCACATCATATTCCGCTGCAAAAAACTAAAACCTTATAAAGCCAACGGAATTGATACTCGAGTAACATCCGGTTGTTTGCTGAAATAATAATAATCATAATAATATAATAATGATTGAGTAGCAGTGGCCCTTGCGGTGTTGATAAAAAGGCTCAAGCAAAATAACTCATTCGTTTCAAATCGTCTGCTAACCCGTTCGTAAAATACACGGGAATCTTATATAGGACGATTGGGTGATAATACTGCGACGACGATTGTAATATTATAATGGAGGAAACATATTATGCGATACATTATCAATACGCTCGTTCCTGGCACGGATTTTCACCTATTCCCTGGACGGTGGTCCAGAGAGAGGATGTCATGTGTCATGTCGGCGGGCAGCTGATGATTTTACTATATCTACCTCCGTAACTGCAACCTATCAGGGTAGGAGTGACGCCGGAACAAGACGTCTTTGTGCGACAATAATTCAGACAAAAGATATGTTGAAGCGTTTTGGTCTTTCGGTATCCAAATGCGCAACTTAACTTTTGGTTGGTGTTGAAATATTTTTTCCCCAAGGAGATGTTTAAGGATCAAAATATTCTTGCACAGAATTCAAACCAATACTTTAATATAACTTTGACACATTTATTTCGATAAGCATTATGTATTTCAAAGAAATATTTTAGACATATTTCCAACAACTAGTTTTTCCAAAAAACTAATATTCCACTACAGTCTACAACAATATGTTGTAATTCTGAATAGTTATAATAATACCAGTATAATACTAATATAAGATAAAATAAAAAATTTCCGGATGAGTTCGGTTAATTATATATATAAAACTATTTAAAATATCCCTTGAGAATAGTTTATTAATATACAATTAAAATCTGTTAACTTTAAATGTAACTAACAATTAACAATAATTGTTTGCCTTTGCATGGTACTTGGGACTAGCTTACATCCGAACAACGCACTGCTTTCCGCACCCATAGAAAAATGCCTTCAATGACACTTCAAGTAAGAAAATATATTAATATATTCACAGTATAGTACAAATTAATTAGTTCCAATGTATCGAAATGATTAGCTCTTGTTCTGTTATTAAAAACTGATTCATTGATTGAACCCCGCACAGGATATTTTTGCGCTGATGGGATTTGGACTGAATCGTAAAAGGATCGACAGCGACGCTGTTGCTATGTCTGTAAATCTAATAAGTACCTGTAATAATATATTTAAATTAAACAGCCTTTTTCTTTAAACCATCATGTACGCACAATGATACAATTACAATAATTAAGATTTATGATGTATTAAGTTCTATAATGGCCTATTATAATGTAAATGGTTTTATTATTATTATTATTAGTTGAAATTATTATTTACCTCTTTCACGCAACAAAATAAAAATATATAATTTATTTACTCAACAACGATGTTTATGGTATAATTATTGTAAAATTAACTCAAAAAATCATAACACTTGTTTGTGTTGAATATTCATTAATTTAATTGCGTACATTTAGTTCAACAAGCCTAACACAGCTCAAACAGTGTTAATTAATATAATATGGACACGCAATTCACGAAGTCTGGTGCTGTTTACAGGAGTTCCTTCCCTGAAGCTCTTTCACTGCCTAACAACAGCTCTATTTTCTGACGTAGTGTAATGGGGTGAAGCCCAACCACCGTCACCGTTTTTACTGCTTCCAATCTGAGGCTCTCGTCGAGTGTAAGACCATCAATATCTCTCCAGTTTTTCCATCAGAAGGGTTTTTAGTGTGAAAAACCACTTTACTATGCTAATATTAGTACCTATTTCAAATAATACTAGTTCCGCTTTTACCGGTATTTTCAAATTCCTTGCGCGGTTCATCGGTATGACTAGTATAGTATCAGAAGAGGATTTAGGAAATCGTAGAAACGAGTATTATTTCGAAAAGGCTTGTGAATTAAACTCTTAGATCGTAAATATGAACCCGGTATAACATAAATTAGATATTATTAGATTTATTAGAATATAGATATCAGGTTATTATCATATTTTATCAATTAAGTTATGATACTAGTGGACAATGTTAATTGTGACATTTTAGAGGGTAACTTATTCGATGATAATTCTACCTAGTATGCACAACAGAATGGATTTAAGCATGACCCAATATACATTTTGTTTTTGTCGCGTCATAGCAGGTATTTAATGATACATCACTAAAATATAATTTTAATTATAATATTAGGCAGGTATGTAAATAATAGCCTATAGAATGTATAATGATAAGAGAATACATGAGAAAATTTAAATGTTAAACATAAACTCGAAGCCCATTACTGAAAATATAGGCTAGTAAAGGTGTTCGATTGAAATTTGAAACATAAGTATTTAAATGAGGTGACCTATACATGATAATGTCATGGTTAAATGCTTTTTTTATATCGCGCATTAACTATTACGTACTTTTTTGGCACCTAGGCATGTATATAATATAATATACATATTATATTTCTAGTACCCACTTTAATACGGTGTATGGAAAGATACAAATACGAGTTACCTAATCTAACCTAACCTACGAAATTTAAATAAGGTTTTTTTTGCACTATTTGCACATGCAAATAATAAATACATAATTACGTACGCTCTAAACTTGAATACGCATAGGTTGGTCACTTATCTATTAAATAATAGTGCTACGGAACACGGTGCTCGAGCAACTGCTCGAACGACCGCAACCGCATAAAAAATATATTTTAATTACACGACGCTGTTTTCGTAATAATTATAGCGCGTGGCGTTCGGTTTTGGCGTGTTAATAACACGCAGCTCTAAAGACTATGCGCACGCACTCTGTACGCATATTATAATATTATTATAGACGTATAATAATAATATTTACTGTATGTACGGATTAACGATTCTGTTGGTCTTTACACGCGGAACTCGAAAAACGTTCACAGGTACGCAGTTTTAAATTCGCAAAAGGTACAAGTCTCACGAATGTTTTCACGTGTCGAAACCATCGATGAACACGAACATATGCCACGATCACGGATTCTTGTAGCAATACCTACGTATAGTGATCATTATTATTATTATTTTTTTTTTGGGCGAATAAAAAGTATAATTTAACCATCACCGCATTATAATACCTATTTATTAGGTAACGGTTAAATGGTCAATTTTATTATGAGCAATGATTATGGTCTAAAGTGAATGAAAAATAATTCATTGCATATCATATTATAGGCTTATATTATGAAATGTATGTAGCAGGGCGCCAGAAAATGAAATGAAAATGTTCGGTTTTAATTGCAATCTCGCTTATTGATATTAGTTTTTTCTGATTTAAATTTAAAATATTATATTTTGCTTTTATACCATTGAACAAAATCGATTTTTCTGGATCAAATATTGAAATTATTACATACGGTTATTTAATCACGGTATTAGAAATTAGAATAAGTACTGGTAAATAATAATAATAAATGTTATTATTATTATTTACCCCAATCGCGGCACCGTTCGTCTTTTTTAAATTTTTGACTCGAGAAAACTGTTAAAAAATATATCTGGAGAATTCAGTCGTTATCTGTGTTTCTATCCAGATTCCCCGTCAGGAAGTTAGTCTAAAATAATATTACAAGTTATTTTTAATAATTTGCATAGAACGATGATTATTATTTTAACTATCCATTATAAATGTCAGCGAATTTTATAGTTTTTTTTTTGCAATACAAATAAACGATATTTTCTTCCTTGACTTATAAAAATCCAGACACCTAAATTATTAAAATGTTTGGTTTTTTTATTGATCAAAATCGCATCAGCAACAAAGGTTATTAGTTATATGTGTATTTCATTTTTTTTTTTTTACACTTAGGTACCTATTTATCATAATTTATAATATTAATAAACTTATGTTTGAATATTGGTTTTTAGAACATTGACCATTTCTAAAGAAACATTCTGCTCTTCAGTATATGAAACTAACATGTAAATTATATGCAAATGTAAATTTAAAAAACAAAAACAACCATAAGAAATAGAAAAAAACTTTTTTTTATCGGAATGACTTAAGACTGCGTAAAAAAAAACATTTATTGTGAAAACGACTGTTAAAAATATAAACGAATCGCCTTGAATGGACGGACGAGTATAATACACGTCTGCTGCATTATCACCGGCGAGATCTGAGTATCCGACTGACCGCCACACAATCTTCGGACGATTTCATGTTATACGCATACCCATATAAACCTAATATGTATCACGCGTCAGTATAAGATATAGAAAATAATATACGCGCATATGCCCTGTGTTGTGGTATTATTTTGATACACAGGTAGTTTGGACAGGAATTATTATTAATACAACATTATCATTATATTAATATCATTATACAGGCACTCGGCCGTTTCGTGTCGGGCCGGCCTACGCGCGCTGAGCCATTTACGAAACGATGCCAGAAGATCTCGACCGAATAGTTTTTCGTTCTCTTTTCTTTTCCTCCGTACGACGGTGGTAATATAATATCATTATATTTATTATTATTCAGTGCCCACACCCGATCGTCCAGCGTTTGTGCATTACGGTGCACATTTTATGTTGAGCTCCGGCCGTCCATCGACGCACGTGCAAACATATTATACTGAAGTCTTCGACCGCGGCGAGTGATAATAATATTATTATATTATTCGATCGCATTCGTATCGTGCCAGCCCGGATCGACCAACTAATTGGGGTTAACACAGTACCAGCTAAATAATATATTATTTTATTATCATTAAAATACCGCGGAATATGGTAAGCAATGCGGTCCTGTTCGAGTACAACAACTCCGAATACTTTCGTTTTGAATACGATGTCTTACAATTTTCGATATTCTAACGTTTTGATATTTAATCATTCCACAATTTGAATTATACAACTGTTGAATATTAATTGAAGGCTTAACATTAAGAGCAAATATACGTAATATAAGTGTATGTAACATACGCACTAAACTGCAGCAGCGTACAACATTCTCAAAAGTCAGAACCATACAAAGATAACACGGTATTCATTTTACAAGCTACATTTAAAAAAAAAATGATCGTATACTCATTTAATATTGATACTTGTATACATAAAATGGAACATTATATTATGGGAAAATAAAATAAACACTAATTTAAAATATCGATTTTCAGGTAAAGTGGAGCGCAAATTGAATGCATTTAAACATTTTTTTATATATATTATGTTTGTTGTACGTATTATTTGCTAGTGTAATACACGTTTTTGAATGCTTGCCGGTCTCAGCGCATATAACTGTGTAACTGCTATGCTACTTCTACTCTAATTTAAGTATATATATTTTTTTTATTGTAATGATTCATATCGGTAAAATTCATAACATTTATAGTATTATTTGATTATAAAATTGTATTTTATTTAAAAATAATTTATTTCATTATTATTCAATATAATTTTTAAATATTTTCTAAAATAATTATTTATCTTTGTATGTTGCATGTTTTAGTATATTTTATCAATTTTTAGTGCATAAGACAGTGTTAAATTTAGTTCATTTATCTCACAAATTGAATGATCATTAAGTCATAAATAAATAACTTTTTTCTCTTCCTTTGATACACACCCCCTAACGCGAGATTCACAGATTTTGTATTTGTAGAAAATATTGAAACCAGCCCAGTAATAAAACAACACTATATATTCATAATAATGTTGATATTATTTATTAGTATTATTTTTTTTTATTAGTTTGAAAAAAAATCTTCTATTCCACGAAGACATCACGAATGATTCAAATTGGACCGGTCAAGAAAATTTGCATGTCCAGGTATATATAATATATATTATATATTATATATATAGAAAAACGAAACTCGTGATGGTGTATAGAAAACTGCAAACATTTTACACAGAGGTACCTATAAGTATTATAATGTTTTACGCGTCTATTATAAGTCTTTAAAATATGCGTTATAACTTTTAATTATATAGGTACTCAAAAAAATTGTGTACAAAAACATAATATTATGCACAAACAAATAAATTTAAATATTTTATACGTATTATATTTCCTTAAAGTTAAGGTTTAAAAAAAAAATCAAAATGTGGACTGTTATATTATAAAGTATATTATTATGTCCACTTTGTACACACATGGTTACAAAGTGTTTCAGCTGTAACCGTCACACATCCGTGTCGTAATATATAGCTCTATGTATTATGGTTGTATATTATATAGGTATAAGGTAACTACCCACTGAAATTAGTTATTCTGTTACAGAGTTTCAAACTCGTTACACACAGTACATACTACAACCACGTTAGTGCATACAAATCAATATACTAATTATTGAAGAACCAAATACGTGAGAACAAAACGTAGGTACATTATAAAAAGTGAAAAAGTTCTTATGACCATTGTAATTCACCTAGACAAGTTGGTTTAAAGTCTTAGGACATAGACTATTACAACTTAATTACACTTTTCACTGTATATTTCCTACATTACATCGATTACGCGTGTTTCTGAATAAATATTAAGCTCAGTAAAATGTACAGAAATCGAATAAAGTTTGATACACATTCAATATCGTCCTAAGTCAAGGCATCCATCATGAACATAAATAATTAATACTAACATTAATGTTCAATATTCATAGCTAGTGTTCGTAAATTTATTCACCATTTGGACGACATTTATTTTCGTTTAGAATAGCCGAATGCATAAAATATATTATTTATGTTATCGAAAATCAACAATTATATCTACTTCGGTGGGCATAAAAAACAGTTTTAGTGTTACAAACAACAAAAAACAATTATAAATTATAATTAATTGTCAGCTAATATTCACCATTGCCGATAATCGTGTACAAAATTGCTCTACGTGAATGTAAAAGTAACTAAAGTCCCTAAAAAACTGAAACAGTAAGTTTTTATGTGATTTGCACGATAACCTTCCCTGCTGAATTGAATGGAAAAATAGTTAAGTCTTAACGCAAGATCGATACGAGCACGTAAACCGTATATACGCTCTACCATATTATGCGTCGTCAAAATAAAATTTGTTTATAAATAATTATAACATATGTACATATATTATTCATATACCTATGTGAAAAAAAATATTGGAAACCTTGACTTAACCAATAAATAGTATGATAATAAAACGCTTAACTATACATATTATTATCGTTCCGTTTTTTATAATTGATATCAATTAAAAAACGAATGCCAATAATAATGACTTAAAATTCTCAAGAACCATATTCATAATGCAAAACACACATTTTAATAACATGTGTGTATAAGTTTATACGTTATACATACAATTAAAATGGCGTTGTTTACAAGGAAAATGTGTGTGTGTATTTTATTTAATACATATTTTTTATAGTACCTAATTAACAAATAAATAAAAACACCGATCGATGTTTATCATAAATATTATTCCCCAAAACGGTATTCGACCATGAAATAAAATAGAAACTTTTTAACCAAATCCATAATCGACGTATAATGTGTGCAAAATCGCCTCTCTCCCTAGTTTGTATCATATTTATACAAGTCACAAGGTAGTGTTTACCTATACGCGACAGGAGAATGGACAGAAACTCACATGTATATAATCACAATCAATAAATCAATCTACATTACAAATCTTAGCCCTGCGTTATTGAACTCAAAAAAAAATAATGCCGCATTATACGACGGTTGCTACAACTCCCAATTGTACAAAATATAAGTGATAGACGACTCTTAAAATTCAAAGTGACAGCTATAATTTCAGTCATCAAAAACTAAAAAGATTTAAAAGATTTTTTTTCTCATTTTTTACCAATACGAAGCCCGCAGCTGTTTAAGTACTTGAAACTTACAAGTTAGAGGCCATCCGAGATTTGTAGTCCAAAGACAATGACTCAATTTATTTTAAAGTTTTGGGCATAGTTGTTTTGATAACCCTTATATAATATTAGATTCACAAGAGGTTTCAATTTTCGATATCTGACATAATAATAATTATATGAACTGTGCTCAAAAATAGAGTATATTAAAAAAAAATATTTTCTCGAACAACTTTCTCATTTTATTGGGATGTGCGAAATCTTAGAAATCCACGTGTTAGTTTTGCTCCAACGCCCTAATTACAAATTTATATGTGTTTAATACAACTTATTGTGCCACATATAGCAAAAATGACCTATAGGTTCAATGATTCACAACCTCGCTTGAAAACAAATGCTGTATCTAAAAATAACCATCACCTATACCTTATTATAACGGAATGAATAGATGATGTCTATAATCGGATCAAGCATATACGAAATTTAATGGTAACAAACTAACAAATAATAAACCAATTATTGTGCAACTTTTTTACACTGTAAATGTCAGCTTTGTACATTTTGAGAGTTCTGCAACATATTATTATATATTATAATAAAGGTGGTGTGTACTATAAAATATTATGTAGGTACACAATTTTATTATAATGTATACATCTATATGTATTATACAATATTCTTGAAGCTCCTAAACCATAACAATATTTTAAAGTATGGACACACATGCAATCTATGATAAAAACCTTGTTTGACGTTAAACCGCATACAAATATAAACATAATCTAAGCGTTATTCGCTGGTATGGATTGTTTTAAACTGTAGGAATAATTAGGTTGTTTGATTCTCGAGTATTACTATTATTTAATTTTTTTTCCACGCACAAAACGTTGGTATTCAGCATTTATAAATAAAGCCGAAGTCAGCAGTCTCCAGTCTCGATGTCTTCCTGTGGGGAAATCACTGCGACGACTCACACTAAAATCCGATCAGACTCCACGTGAAAAACCGGAGCTCGCGGCGTTCGTAGTGAATGTTTTTTAATTCGATTTTTGATCACTTTCCCGGGTGACGTTAACACTTAATTTTTCTCTGAAGTTATAATCTACTGAAAATTGTCCACACTTCCATTTTTACTAAATCTAATTTAACAACTCATTTACATTTTCATAACTCATCTGAGCAATTTTTGATATGAAAATAATATCTTTTAATCTACATGATAAGTGTAAGCATTCTTACTGCCAATCATATTTTGAAAACTATTATTTTTTAATACACAATTTACTGAATAGAGAGTTGACAATTTTAAAACTTTACGCTGGTTTAGACATAAAGGTGCAATTGTAGGTACGTGAGCAACAACCACTTTCCAGCTTAGTCATTAAAACAAATTACCTATATCACACAACGCTAATACATTAGCTTATACCAAATTATCCCAACTAATTTGTGGGAAAGATTCATTTTGAAATTCTGATTCGTAAAATATAATATAGTATTTTGCTCAGAACCAGTATGAGGTATACATGCGTATACATTAATGGTCTATTGATTCATTCAAACGAGTTCTGAAAAAAACATAACAACAATATTGTGTTAATGTAACGTGATGTTAAAAGTACGAAATTATAACCTAAGGTATATATTTTAACATGCCTTGCGCGGTTTTCAATAATAATTATAACTATTAACATACATTTACAAAATATATTCACTATTAAGTTATTTAAGTTAAAATATACATCCAGTTTAATTTTTATATACCTACCTATTTATGCAATTAGTCGATTAATGATATTTGTAAAAGTATCGTTGTTCAATTGCCATATTACAATGCTATAGACACATATTTTATGTTCTTCTGTTTATTTAATACAGTAAATTATTGGTCAACATTTTAGCTATTACTGGTATATTAGTAAAAAATACCTACTGCATAGTGAATAGTAAGTCAATCATAATACATATGGTCGGAACAATTTCAAAATAAAAACTTCTAGAACTATACAGGTTTAATATATATATATTTTAAGTATAAATATTTTTTAGCATTATAAAGGTATTTAACATACCTGCTTATTAAAAAGTAAAAGCTGAATATATTTGGTCTGCACACGGGGAAAGGGGAATAAATAAGTCAAAATCATTATTTTTCAGGAAACAAAAAAAGCATTTCATTTCCGCACAGCCTAATATATTTTTCATTTCTCAGAGATAATTTGGTAACGACAACTGAGTAGAATATTTTTTCTCGACATAACCAAACGATTTACCTTCTCCTTTTTATATCCAATCTAAAACGTAAAATTAGCACACCTGTGTATAAACGAAAAAAACCTAGTTGTGAAGTGAATTATTTGTCATTCAATAGAATCTTAAAATAAAACAACATTATATTTTAGAATTATTATATTATAGCCAAAAAGTTCAACTGACAAAAAAAATATTGATTTCTAGCCTTTTAGATATAAATAGTCTATATTTTTGGAAACCTTATCGAATAAAATATCTCAACATAACATTACAATTCAAACTAATGAACACCAGATGGACATTTCATAAATCATCTTTTATGTCGACCCTATCGACGGTGAGTTGTGAGTCCGCAGTTGTGTACTCACTACTATGTCTCGCTGTATCTATCATCAAGTACCACATCCTTTTGCACCTTATCGTATACAATATATTGAGTGCGTCTATAACGATTATCGATGGAATGAGTATAAAATTATGGCACGAGTAGGTATAACCACAGGCGTACGCAGACCATCGTGGTAGAGTGGCTCTTACAAAAGATGATTGAAAAACAGATTAATTTAGGTGATATAAAATTACTTTCATTTACCCATCGGTCATCGCCCACTGTTTAAGGTGTAAAATATAAATATATTCATAGACACTTAGTTATTGAGGTTTCGTGATTTAAAAAAAATCAAAAACCACAATGCTTAGATGCATACCTTAGAATAAGACAAAATACTACTGTGTACATAATCTATTGAACAATCCATAACAAGTATGGTACAGCTCGCAAAGTGGACCATGGCCACCCTCGTGCGCGCGCCTCTATGGGCATAGCATGGTGGAATGAGTACAGGCGGAAGGTAATATGTTACGTCTATTTGTTGGAAGCCAACCGACGTTTTGAAAAAGATTTTTTCGTACCGGATTTCCGAATAAATAGTAAACAAATTCTACCGCCGCCGATCGAATTGTTCGAGCGACGGAATCCCGGAAAAACTAAGTCTTAAGCTAACTCTTGTTAGCTCCGTGGATTCCTGACGGTGCAAAATGCAGAAAGTCCATGACGATAATCTCGCATCACACCCTCGGGATGGGCTTGTTATTATAATGTTATTTAACGTTACTGTAGAACTCAACTCTGGCGGAAAACTTATCCACCTCACGCGTTATGATTGTTGTTATCGCCGCACGCTCCGCCGCCCGTGCACAATACCCGTTACCAATGTCCGTGCCTGTCGGATTCATGACACGCGAATGGTATCATAATATCACACAATATTCTTTTCTTTGAACTTAATTTAACGTTCGAATACAATAATGTTATCCTCCGGGGGTAGGTACTTGTTTACTGTTATAATACTGTACAGATAGCTGCAGTGTCTCTCTTAATCTACACACAGGTACCTACCATGCACTAGAAATAATAGTATGCGTAACTGTACAGTATTATATATTATTATGATTGTAATATCGCCACATAATACAGTCCGATGCGACTCATGACCGCTGTGGGTACCTATGTTTAATAAGGTAACGAAATTTCGTTCAGCGAAATATAAGATTCAACGCCAGTCGAAAAAATGCAAAGGTAGTATGGGTATATATGCGAAACCGTCTCTCAGTTGGATACGGCCGACCGAAATTGATTTTCTATTATCTTCGTTATTATTAAAACCGTGTGTGTGGGTGTGTGTGATTAGAAATACCGGTCGTAATGCGACGTGTCGTTCGTCGACCGACGCGATGCTGTTCAGATCAGCCATTTGTTCTTATCGATGTAATCCTCTGTTTCGTTCGGATGGGTAAAATGAAAAATATAGAAATCCCTCAAACCGAAGACATTAAGAATGTACGAAAAAGCTTTTTAGACGCCAAAGTGGTATATTATTATTGTTTTCTTCAATCCCGACGTCTGTTCGAATTCGTTGTTTCGTTCTATTTGCGTACTTACTGTCGCGGAAGATTGCTGGGAATTATTTACACGTACATAATATATAGACGTGTGTCAAATTCATAGCATAGACATACCTACTACGGGAGTTTTATTTTTTTTTTAACAAGTACTCGTATGCAGGCTAGAAGTGTCGCATATTTTTTTTAAACAAAGTGAATTATTTGTAAAATATTTGTTTTACACAATAAGTATGTTTTTTTTTTGTCATTATTTTAGTACCTATTTCTTGTATATTTTAGCTGTATATTGCTTATACGGGTAGAAGGTGTGTTCCAAAAGTTTCATAGTAAAGTAATTCTATAGTTCTAGTGTTGGAATTTGGAAACTTAACAGCACAGATAGTAAAGTGATAGTATCTACTTTATGATGGCAGATTTATATGAAGAATTTCACTAGACGATTCATTTAAAAAAAATATACCTATATATTCTTGACCGGGGTCCAGGTTTAATAGGTACTTACCTATGTTTATATTATTTTATCGTTAACATTGAACCATAATTTTTCAATATAATTCATAACAATATTTTTATCTTGCAGTAGCACAATTTTCTTCAACCCTCCCCCCTCCCCTCTTCGTCACTCATTGGACAAAATATTACAAACTTCGATTATACAATTTTCGTTCATAATTAAAATTTCAAATTCTTAAAGATAATATTATATTTTTTGAATGAAGCATCTTCATAACATAAAGCTTAATTCATATTATGTGAAAACAGCTCATTCGACCGTCATATTTCACCCATTCGCCCTAAATCAAAAATCTTTTTTTTAAAACCCTGCATGCACTTATGCGTCGGGTGACAGTAAGAATAATTTAAACAGAACTTGTACTGCAGTCTGGTCTCGTTTGAGGCAGTCCTTGAGCTCTAAACGTGCACGTGTATAACTTTTTTCATTATTGTGTAAATACCTACTATATCATTTTAAAACTAGTAATTGGTTTTATTAAATTCGCATTGCATCCACGCGTGGTTTATTTAACGTTTTTAATATAAATATCATACGTTTTACATTTTGATTGATATTACATTTGATAATAATAAGGTATTTTTTATAAAATATTATATCTTAAACAGTCGTACAGTTATTATAAGTATTACATTATGTTTTCATGTAGTCGTCAGAGTTGGTACCTACATTGTTTAATGCATTGTTGTATAATAAATTATATACACAACAATTCTACATTTTTTTTTTTAATGTTAAAAAGCTCTAGGAAATGTATGTCTCGCGTAACAATTGCTTGGATATTATATAAATTGACGAACATGAGACTGACTATGTATTGTCGACAACCAACGTTATCGGTTCAAACGAGTAACAATTTCGGGTTGATTGCTTGTTCATTTCTTCAGTCATCAGTTACAGATAATTGTAAAATGTGCATTATGGTACGAATGTATGATACATCAATGGCCTAGCTACAAGTATAGTCATTAGTCAAGATTAGGTGCCGGTAGGTTTATACAGGTATGATATTCTCTGGGGTCTATATGCGGTTGAATTATGTGGGCTATACTAAAAAAAAGGTATGAACAGAGAGCAGTTAATAAACCTCTTATTTATATCCTGAGTTCCATTTTCAAGTATCTACCTTCATACTCCATTGAAATAATTACTTTTTTCTTTACACCATACTTAACTTTTATACATTGTTGTTTTGTTATTAACTATACCTATGGGTACCCAGTAAATACGAACTCTGAAACCATTTCAGAAAAAATATATAAATTTTAAATAGTTAAATATTTATCAAGTTTTTCGACTGAGCATCAACTGGTTTTGATTAGGATAATATGTTTTTAGTACATTTTAGTAATACAATAAATTACAGGGCGTATACCAGTTGCTTCTTGGAGTCAGAAAGGTCGAGAACTCGAGATTTTGTATACGAATTATTGTCCTCCGACGTACTTTAAATTAAAAAAAACGTTTTACGTTTGGTACTAGTTGCCTCCCAATAGGTAGGTATAAATATGTAAGTGGTTCACAAACGACTCAAACATTTTATGCACATAAATATTAATAATTTTAATTATATGTACTACCAAATGATTGTACTAACGAATTATTACTATTATTTTTAATAGTTGTGTATTATTGGTATAAACTATAAATGTAATATATCATTATTTATTATATAACTACCTACTGATATTTTTCAACCTTACATCATAATTATTCTTTCTAAAATATATTCTATATAGGTACATAATATTCTATGAAAGCGCAATAAACAATTCGTTATAATAAAAATCACAAAACATTTGCAAGACGAATGACAAATGATTAAAACCGCTATCTCATCATTCACACGAAAACTTCATTTGTATGTAGTTACTATGTTCGAAATAGGTAAAATAATAATAATTTTAACAGTCAAACTTTACAAGTAACTGTGCCAAATTAATAACTGTAAGTCAATTTTTAAGCACGTGATTTTTTGAAAAGTTTTTATGGAAAAATGGATGCGATCATGCTTGGCGGAACACCGTCACCGTGACACCGTTTATCCATTATGCGTTTTAATAATTCATATTAATAAGAGAGTTTATTTTCAGATGCAAAACCTGGGCTCACGTCATTTTAAACTCAGAATTGATACCTTAGAATTTAGATCATACACTAAGGATAGACCCATATCCCAATAATTTGAAGCACATACTAGCGACAAGTATTAGACCAATTATCTGTGAATACGAGAAAAGAAATGTTGCATACATTAAATCAATCAGCGACCAACGGCTAACGCATTCGCACATAGCTTCGAATTCAGTATTATATAATATAACGTTTATTTATTACACAATATGAGACAACTATTATTTTTTGTTTTGTTTATCGATACGCACTAGTACATTTGGCAACGTGACAGTCGACTCGATGGCGATACAGCTAAAATCGGGACGGGAATATGATTTCGTGTGACGGGTTGCGGTGTCTGCAGTGAAACGACTCGACAGCTCGGAACTTGGACGAGAGGACGTACAATAACTGATCGAACCATTTTAGTATGAAGTTATTCTACTGTCTTATACTGAAAATAAGACCACGATACTTACAAGAATAAAATATAAAAATATCAATATAAGTAATGACCTAACTTATTATAAGACTAATGTGCATCATTATTATGTAATATTATATTAATTTATTCATAGTATATTATTATGTACACACTAATGCATCTACCTATTTACGTAGTGTATTTTAGTAAAGTTTATGGACCACTACTTACAACTATAAAATGGATGGCAACTAGTGTAAATTATCCATATACATTAATACATAAATTAATACATCATACATGGGAGACCATTCGTGTATTTTGGCCTTTGGTAAGTAACTAGTATCCACCAAAATTATGATCGCGCGGCGTTATAGATAGGCAAATTGAATAGTATGTACATTCAGGGTATCATATTAATGGTATTAAGATGGTTGGTAGAAGTTATCTTTTCGTGGTCTCAGCCCCAGTTGTGATACCACATTACCACACGAAAAAAAATATGGTAATTGTTTTGGTTAAAATACATCATAGTACGAATAATACTGTGTATTGTGTAATTATGTAAGTAAGCAAGTATGACTTGGGATAAAGTAAAATTATCATATGACTGGTTCATAATATTATACCAATAACGGCTGAATTAAATTTAAGGTAGGTAGATACATAAATCTGCATGAGGGTATTTAGAAATATTTTTAAATTTTAATAAAAATCTTAATTTATAATTTATGATCATATTGAATTTAATCATTAAACTACTCTAACAATGATTTCAAACATTTTTTGATTGCAATTTGTGACCTCATTAAGCGTTTCGATTGCTCAATTAATATACAATTCAAATGTACTAATAACTGAAAATGTTGATATCTTTTTTAAAAAATTCGATAAAAACATTTTCGTACTGGATAATTATTAATATGAATTAATAACAACTAAAAATTATGCATAAAAGACATCAAGACAAGTGTTCATGTACACAATCAATATCACGCAACAGGTGAACTCATTTTGTGTTGTATACTTACCGATTATACTCGTATTTACTATTTAGTGAAGGTAATTCCTATAGAACAAAGGTATTTGGTTCTATAAAATCTTTTTTATGCTTAAGTCAAAATGTTTAATGATTTAAAATCAAGTATAATTGATACAAATATATGTAATTGTTCGAATTGCATAGTAACTAACGTAAATTAACAGTTCAATGAGTGTAAAGAAAATATGGGCCTACGATTGTAAATATGTTTGAAAAACCTCACATCGACCACAATTTTAAGCGAACTCTTTATACAGAATCGTTTTTCTTATGATTTATGATTGTTTTTAAATTTACAGTGTTTTGTTTACCCCATGATGAATACAAACATATGGTTCCTATAAACTCTTCGGCTATTATTTTTAATAGAACCTAGGAGTGGGGCTTTATAAAGACATGAATCATATTTTGTATATTAATAAATTGCACAATTTTCTTATTATGATAAAGATGATAAATTCTTCTCATAATGAATGGTAGGTATAATACCTAAGAAGATTTTGGTGGAAGTTTCGAAATTCAAAGACGCATTATAGTGTAAAACGGAACAACGTAATACAGCAGATTATCACTGTAGCGAACTGCATTTGACATACCATAGTATACCACTGATCCACCACTAACACGGTTCTATACCTATGCAATATAAGTATATAACCATCGTAAGAATCTCGGAACAATGTTATAACATTATTGCCACCCGTCGACCGTGGCGAAATACGCGACGAATTCGTGTCGGACACCAGCCGTAATCCAATCCCCTTCGACTGCGACAACAATAATAATAATAATCGTTGATCCGATTGCGGTTTATTCACCCATGTGCCTATGCACTATACATAAATATTATGTTCTTATACTTATACATAATACCGACTTGTTGATGGCACCGGCTAACCATTGCGTTCAGTAAGGTAGTATCCACGTTGTCACCGCACTATTGAATTTTCATCAAGACCTGGTCTGTATAATATTATACTCACAATGTTATTATGTTTGTTTGGCTGCATTGTAGTAATTATTTTATAGGTACATTCGATCGCGCCATTAGTAAATACGGATTTATTGGCCACCATTTGCCGATGGTTAAACTTACATTCTACAAATCACGATTCCCGGTCTATATAAATCACCGATCGACCTCAGTGACGGCTTTATTATACATTATTTCAAATATTTTTCGTTCAATGCTCCGAAAAGACAAAATGTCAATCCCAGATCCAGAATATCGAGTTTACCATCCATTAAATTATATTTTTAAGGACTTATTATAATATCAACGTTTGAAATTAAAAAAAAAAAAGAACTCAACGTGAACTAAATAAATAAAAAACTCATTTATTAAATACCTGTGTTAATTAAACGAGACAGAATCATTATTTCCTCGAAATCTGTATAGCTTTTTTTTGTAGAATCATCAAAATGTAATAATTAGTTTTTAATATTTGTACTTCAATCTCTGTAGTATTAATCCATTAAAAACATACATTTTATGATTCATTTTTCAGAAATTGTCTTACTATTTAATCAGATATGGATAAAGGTTATATACCTAATTATTTATTCCACAGCATTTCTATTACTTTTCCACATCTTGTTATTGCTTACATTATTGGTTCTCATTAGATTTTCCGGAAATGTCAACTGTCAAATTAATTTTTTTAATAAAGTTGACATTTTTGTATTATGTAATTTTAATTTATTCAAGCATAGTGACTCATTTATACCCAGCGACTTTTAGATGTACTTCTCTTTAATTTAAAAGTGGAATTCTGCATTTTTTTCATTATGATGTTAGACTTAAAACATTTTAACGAATCGGCCTTTCTATAAATTCTTCAATTGATTGTTATTTTTTTTTATAACGATATAACATTATTTTAATAGAATATAGATTGTCTTGGAAATCTGGAAGTCCAAGTCACAATTATATAAGTATTAGGTAGTTTAAAAATGCACTATACATTTTTTTGAGTTGATAGACAATGGCGATAGAGTGACTGTAAATTGAAATAATTAGTAATTACTAGATACCTAATACGTCATATGTGCGTATTGTTTTAGACTCTGGGCAGAACAATGAATCTATTGGTTGTACAATGATTGAAAATTTTTTGTATCTATCATTACTCATCAACTTTTGAAGCAGTAAAAATGCTTAGATTTTCAACTAAAATATTTTTTCTGGTGAGAAATTCATTATAATTGACACCTTTGTAAGTCAAAAGTAAAAAATTCTCAGTGCTTGTCTGAGTCATTGAGGTAAACACTAAGATAATAAAATATACTTTTTAATAATATCGGCTGACAGACCGTCTCCGCTCAAAATTGTTTTTCGTGTGCACTGATTTATCCTCAATTTAAAATTTAACACACAAATTACAGTGTCTTAATCAATGACGGGCCAATCTCTACAAATTTTCCATCAGAGTTGTTTAAGATTATTAATTTTAGTTCCTATTTTCAATATTTTATAATTTGATAGGTTTAATAAACATAAATCTCTATAAGTAGTAATTAGTACCCAGTGTAGTGTTTACAATATACATATTTAACTAGAATGTTTCAACACTTTTGAGGCCGTTTCAAGTCAAAATTATTGAAATTTAAATATACAACAAGTATGCAAATTGATCTTATAACCTTCTCAATTTAGTAAACGTCATATTCATACATATTTTGAGTACAATTTCTTTGACCTCATCGTAATTATAATTTAATATTGAAATTCAAAACATTCATTAATTTACCTTAAATCATAAATATTAAAATTTAAAATCACTATGAAGCAAAAAGTAGTACATTATAGCTACCTTTAGTATTCGTCAACACCAATTATTGTATATATAAAATTGTTATAGTATATCTATGCGATTTGAATATGTTAAAAAATAGTTTTTTACCTTGGGTATCATACATGCATAGTAGGTACTGTTTTAATTATAAAAATAATACATGTATTATAGGTACCTACCTAATTATATATTATAAACTATTTGTATTTTATGAAATTATACTAAAATAATATAGACGTACCCACTGCACTAACTATTTTATTTCCATTTTATAAGATGTATGTTTAATATAACTAATAATTATCATTACGGATTATGTATATTATTGTATGTGTATACAAGTCAGTTATCTTAAATCTTGAACTAAAAATTAAATTAATATTTGTCAAAATACCCGATGGGTACTTAATTATCTATACCTATTTGTTTAATATTGATTATTATGTATCTACTTAAAATATGTTGTTAAGAAAATAAATTTATAATTGCTAATCCTCCATTCATCAAAATTAACTTTATTTAAATTTAAATGTATCAAAACAATATGCCTACTGCCTGCCATTTTATAGCAAGAAACAAAATATTTATCATTTAGTTCATTAAAAAAAATGTATGACAATATATTATTGTTCCTTTATTTTGATCAAAATATAAAATTGATTGTAATATTAAGTCTGAAGATGTCAAGTTTATGTCAGAACAAATTATTGCTATATTTAACATTTTGAATAAAAATATATCTTTAAACGAATAACATTACATTATAAAATATATATTAAATAGTTCTCAGAACGTATTGAATTAATTTTATAAATGTTAACAAAATTCAAAAATAATTAAATGTTGAATTTTATTATAATATAAGCAATTTTAATATTAATTAGAATAGCTAATATCATGGCTGTTATAAATAATAATTTAACACTATTACTGAAATATTTTAAGTAGAATTTGTAATCAAAAAAGGAGATACCCACGTTTGCCTTGAAAATATATTTTTTAAATTCAAAATAATTGTATTTAAAATTGTTGAAGTACACAGATATACAGAAGCTAAAGGTAAATAAATGTAAAATCGGATATAATATGTAATAATATAATAATATGTATAATTGATATGAATAACTATAGTGCTCCGATGCGTAATATAAAACAACGACTAATCGTCCTACAGGCTAGTACATATAACGAAT
>NW_019104204.1:0-4457 GCF_001856785.1 Myzus persicae
ATTTTACAGCACGAAAAATAGCATCTAAACTAGGTAATAAAAATTCATCTTAATATTATTTAATATTATTAATATTGTGATTTCAAATGGGAAACATATTTTAAACGTGTGATAACTGAGAGGTATTTTGAACTACAGAGGGCCTTTTTGAGGTAAAGGCACACCCTGCTATGAATTCCTAGATTCGCCTATGCAGAGGAATATGCGATTAGTATGGTTCTACAGCTCTCCGGGAGCTCTTGTGTTTCACTCCTCCGTACCTGGCTGGCTATCGGTATTCAGCACGTGTCGTTTATTTTCTTCACTAGCTGTATGCGCTGTTATACGGGGAAAGGTCAAATGGTCTCGTTACAACGTAGAACGAATACGGTCAATTCGTTATTTTCATCAGGCATTGCGAACGACCTTTACCCACTATCTAACGTTTTTATTGATAAAATGATACTGACTTAAATATATTCCTCAACAATGTTTATTTTAACACAAGGACAGGATAATATAATTTATTGAAATAAAGCTATTTTTATTTAATTAGGTGCTAAATTGCTAGACTCACTCATCTGGTCAGTTGTATTCATCCTTGTATTGCACAGCTTCTTTATCTTCTATCATTTGCTTGTAAGTCAAATTGGCTACAATGTGCATAACACTATATTGATGCTTACGTTCTGATCCAGTTCGTTTGGACCATTGTTTTGGCTCATTTTTTTTTCAATAAAACTTCAAACTTCGCCGAAACAAGTAATATGCATTTCTTGTTTTTATGAAGGGGTTTAATTTATTAGCAGTACTGCTAATGAAAAACTGTTTTTCCACTACTCTGTTCATATCATTTTAAATATCAAAGTATAACAAATGAACAACTTGTCTGAAATTTGATTACTTAATCTTCATAAGTCCTCCAAAAGATATTTTGCTTTAGAATAAAAAAAAAAAAATAATGAAATAATGATATTGTCTTACATTAAATTTATCACACCATATAAAATAACTTTTATAAATAACAATTTTTTTTCATTTTGTGACCCTAGTCACACTTTATTCATAAAGATTAGGCATTTTTTTACTCTTGTAATCATTTTTGTAAATTTGTCTTTTCAATAGAAATTAAACAAAAATGGTATATTGAAATGTTATTTTATTAAAAAAACGTTTGTCAAAGATAAAAAATAATGATATATAACAAATAATATCAAAATATGTTCGATAAACATGTAACATGTCAAAGATTTTAGATACCTAATAATAAATTAATGACAGCACATTGTTTAACTTAGATGAATGATAACATTCTATTTATACATTACCCTCAGAAATGAAATGAAATAGCTAGTCCTGTAGTAATTTGTTGAGATCCGAGAAAAACTGTGGTTAGGCCCTATAAAAATGGTGTTACAAGATTGGAAGCAACTATAATTGTAATATTTAAGTATTTAACTAATCCAAATCTTTATTAAATGAGAGAAGTACTATGTGAGGAAATGACGAATTTTCTAGTAAAGTATGACTTAAGTAATTTAAATGTTTATCAAGTATTAACAAATTTACTTTTTGTTGTTGGATGGGGAGTATTTTAGATTTTTGACCTACTAAAGTTGATACACAAACTTAATGAAAGACAATAATAGTATTAAATAATTACGATAATTTATTTTAAAAATTATATGAAATTATCACGTGAACTTATATTGAAGTAACTCATTTACCTATGTAATAAATTTTGTTAAAGTATCTGTATGACTGTATCTATGTCATTTTATTGTAGCATGGTTGAAACACTATTCGTAAGCCAATTCCTCACGTTGCAAAAGGAAGTATAATAATATAAATAATAATATTACAGTTGGGGCTTGGTGTGGCGTGGTGATTGGCTGATGTCCCTAATGGGTGTCAATCATCTGCCGGCGTGGCTAGCATCCGGATGGGTGACCACCTGGGTGTATAGTGACGAATCCTAGCTCCACATACACACGTGTTACTCGAACCTTAATCGTGACGTCTACGCTGTTAGCAATAGTGCACGGTTTATTTACAATCAAATTGGCTTACAAAATAATATGTAATATACAATTAATACAAAACAAAAATAATGCAGTTGGGGCTTGGTGTGGCACAGTGATTGGCTGAAGTCCCTAATGGGTGTCAATCATCGGCCGGCGTAGCTAGCATCCGGATGGGTGACCACCTGGGTGTTTAGTGACGAATCCTAGTTCCACATATTATGCACTTGTTACTCAACAATCCAAATTGTTTATATTAATAGAACAAAGAGATATAATAGAACCGCTAAAAATTACGATTATTTCAGTGGTGTCGGTTATTGGGAGTGGAAGGGGGGGAAAGTTTATCACCCAGATAGTTCTCAAATAATTCCAAAATAAAATTATTTCAATACGTTATTCAGTTGCTTCAAATCCGGACATCTTCCTAGAATTTTTATAAAACATATGAAACTTAAATAATTAATAAAAAAAATGTTGCTTTAAGAAAGACGTTTCACCTTAATGTGGTCTCCAATTGTTCAAATGTGTCTTACAAGTTTGAAACATATGAAATTTTAGTTAAGTTGTTATCATTCATTTCCGTTGATTCCAAATAATAATAATCGCTCTAATATTAAAACTTTCATTGCTAAATGAGATCTGCTGACATTGATGTGCACTTGCAACACGGGGCCAACACCGGCTTATAAAATATTAATACTAACTAGTTACTTCTTAATTGTACATCCTATCATACTTTCAAGTTGAAGCACATTTAAAAGCCTTTACTGCCTTTCACATATATTGTATGCTTCGAGTTATTTGAAGTTGTAATAATGAAACAAGAAAAGTTCTTATCCGTTGACCGAAAATCATACTTAAAGCCTCTATACGCCTCTATACGCCGATATTCGGTGACCTATTCTTTATAAATAATTATTAATACAATTTTGTAGTATCACATATGGTTTATTCGTATATCACAAAGTGTGTACAATTAATAAGGAAATTTAATCCGGGCCGCACGGTTGTTTTGAGTAAGCGGGCGGCGGCGGGCGGTATCGGACCCGTGGAGGTGCGCGACTATAAAAACAATGTTTGGGCACTTATTCTAAACTTATTGAACAATTAAGATAAGCCTGCGATATCTGTTCCACTGTCTTGCGTAAGTCGCGGTCAGGTAATGCAACTCGTGACGAACGCCTGAATAAGCACGCCGGGTGGCCTATTATTATTAATCCTGAAAAGGACTTATTTCGCAGTCGCGAGGATAGATCGACTGCGTGTCTATCAGTGGTAAATAATGAGAACCGCGTGTAGTCACCCGTTACCACCGTAAGTCAAGGTTTGGAGTTTGTTCGGAATGCTGACACGTCTGGCTTTATCTCAGTTTCTGGCTGTTTCGTGGCTCGTGTTCTCTGCCACTTGAGTATTGCTGCAAGGCCGCCGCAGGTTTACTTCGCCGTATAACTGCGCTGCAATTCGCCGTCTCGTGTTCACGGGTTTATTTGATGACTGCTGCCATTGGTTGTTGTTCTTTTTTCTGTCTCCATACTCCAACGAATTGATGTGTTGATTTAAGATTTTGAGATGTAAAAGAAGACTACAGTTGTGATCTGTCCAAATGTACCCGTATATATACTGACTAACGTTCCGAAGCGTAGACTGTCCGTGCCGAACGTCCGATTTGCTTCCGAATTAAAACACTAAAACAAGCGATACAACACTTTACAGGTTTGCTAGTATTATCAGCTCGATGAGTGCATGTTTCTTCTAAAATTTGGTACTTAAATAATAAAAAAAATTTGGTTAATATTTTTCACGAGCCCTTAGTCTGTTGAAATAAATAAGATCATATTCATAATAATTGTATAATGTAAAATAAGAAACAACATTTTACTGTGTAAACACAATTTTTATTTTTAATTGAACAATGTTCAAAATGGTACCTATGTTTAATTAACATAGGTATAAAAATACTTTTAACTCTATTAAAAATTTTTAGTTAGTTGTATGCCGAAAGAATGAAAAAATGCAATATAAAGCATAAATTGCAAAAAAAAACAGTAAACAATATAAATTAAACCAAAAAAGGGCATCAGATAAGACGAGGCGACGTGGGGACTGGGGAGTACGTGATGGCAAATGGGTGGTGCAAATGATAGTAAGTAGCTACTGGTCACCTATACGGCTATACGGCTATACAGAGTTCTCAGTCGAATGGCCGTCCTGTGGTCCGTCGTGGGTCCACGCTAGGTCGGCGCTATCTGCATTCTCGTACAGCAACCTCGTGCTATTGATAAATTGATCTCGCGAGGCGGTGGTCGAAATTGGTCGTTGTGGATGAATAAAACTAGGGTGCGCTACGTACTTGGTCAATATTGCCCGGATACGTAAATGAAGGGTATGCGACATTAATGTGGTTTTGAATGCTTACAATAGTAGTTTAACTATAAATCTGCCATTCTCATTTTT